>NW_007378049.1:124054-126084 GCF_000475195.1 Diaphorina citri | reverse complement strand
GTGGATGGGTGTGTGGGTGTGTGTGTGGTGGGTGTATGATGGGTGTGGTGTGTGTGTGGTGGGATGTGTGTGATGGGTTTGGTGTGTGTGTGGGGGTGTGTTTGTGTGTGTGGTGGTCCCGTACAAAGGACGGGTCAACCACTAGTTTACAATATTATTGAGGACAAAATTCCATTCTTCGATTGAGTTGAGATCAATCTCACGTCCACCTGTTTACCATACAAGTGTCTTGCTCACAACACCGTATATGGCGGTATAGTAAAATTGCGTTCCCAACTACATATAAGAGACCTTACTTACAACTTAAGTCAAAAACTAAAGTAAAGTCCAGAACTCTCAATGAATCCTACATATTTCTTTCTTTACACTCTCCTATCCTTACAAATCCTTCTACAATTGGGAACTTTTAGCGAGACCGAAAGACAATGAAAGGCTCATGGCTGACTCCCCCACTCCCTCCCGCTCAAAACTGCCCCTAGGGAGTAACTTGGAGAAAAAAACGAAGAGAAGGCAAAAGGGAAGAAGGAAAGAAGGAGCATAAGGAAAAGGGAAGAGAAGGTAAAAGGAAGAAAAAGTCATCAAAACAGGTTGTGCATATAAAGCTCATCATACAAACTATTATCTGAATAAACATTGTCTGCTAAAAATATCACGTCTACCTTGTAAGCGCTAGGTCGCGGGTTTGATTTCCGTCCCGGGCGGGAGAAAAGGTGGGGGAAGTGGTTTTTTGTAAAATGTTTTAGTTTGCGCCCCAAGTTTTTCAAACTTTGCAGAGAGGTTCTTTATAAAATGTAGATCAAAAGTCCCTTTAGGCCGAGGGCCGAGAAATGTATACGGTTCGGCCGTTCTTTAGGGCGAAA
The DNA here is from genome assembly GCF_000475195.1 of Diaphorina citri. Taxonomy (NCBI): domain Eukaryota; kingdom Metazoa; phylum Arthropoda; class Insecta; order Hemiptera; family Psyllidae; genus Diaphorina; species Diaphorina citri. Next base: position 125,224 of record NW_007378049.1, on the reverse strand, counting down.
ATTTTGCCAAAGCTCAAAAACGTTCGCTTCTTTCAAGCCTTTAGTTTTCGGCCCTAGTCGCTCAAAGTTTGCAGAGAGGTTCTTCATAAAATGTAGATCAAAAGTCCCCCCTGGGCCGAAGCTCGAGAAATGTACGGTTCGGTCGTTATTTAGGCCGAAAACGGCTCGAGGGTGATTTAAGTTTTGGAAATAAATAAAAAGTTTAGTGAAAAGTGGTTGTTCCTGTGACTTGTCATAGGTAAGTTTACCTTTTTTTCAGCCTTGGCCGAACCTTCCCCCGGCCTTCAATTCAAGCAAGATCTCTCTCCTGGGTGCGTCTGTCAGGCCTCCCAGTGCTCCAAGTGCCTGTGCCCTTCAGCTCAGGTGAACCTTGGCTGAGCCTTGGTTGAGCCTTCTTCTTACAGATTCTCTCTCCTGGAGGCGTCTGTCAAGCCTGGGTGCGTCTGTCAGGCCTCCCTGTACTCCCTGTGCCTGTGCCTACAGTTCAGGTTGGTCCTTGGCTGAGCCTTGGTTGAGCCTTCCTCATATCTTTCAAGCAGTTGCTCACTTTTGGGTGCGTCTGCCAGGCCTCCCAGTACTCCCAGGTTAAGCCTTCTCTTCAGAAGTTGAGCCTCCGAGCGCCGGCGTCGGCACTCCTCAGGGTGCAGTTTTTGCCCTCTGCTCCCTATGCCTGTGTCCTACAGTATAGGTTGAGCCCTTGGTGAGCCTTCTGCCTTCTCTTTTAGAGTTGAGCCTTCGCTTGTAAATTGTGTCTCCAAAGAGTCTTCCCTCCTGGTAACTCTTTCTCTCTTGTGTTTCAGCTCCAATGGCTACCCCCACGACCTTCACGACGCTGGGCGCTATCCACGATCTCCCTTCCAATGATGATATTTTGGATCGGCTGAAGGCCCTGGCAAGGAACATTCTCCCCCAGGGTTGGAGAGATTGGACCCTAATTAACAGCATTGATCTTGATTTCTCCGTGGACTCCACCGTTCTCAACAAGCTGCAATTTGCTCTTCCAGCTGACGGTATTGCACGGGCCTTTGACCCTGCGGCAACAGGTTTAAAGGAGCACCCTTACAAGGATATGAAAATCAAGATGCTGTCTTGGGCATTTTGTAGGCGTGTGGTATACTCGCCGTCCAGTTTGTCAAAACAGATCCGGGGTTCATCGGCGAGCCATGAGTC
>NW_007378049.1:122881-123584 GCF_000475195.1 Diaphorina citri | reverse complement strand
TACGAAATCTATTATTAATGGACGGCTAATCATTTCCATTTACACCTGTGACATGTCAACGAGAGAGAGAGAGAGAGAGAGAGAGAGAGAGAAGGAGAGAGGGGGAGGGGGAGGAGGAGGAGAAGGAGAAGAAGAGAAAGGGGTAGAGGGAGGGGAAGAATATGTGAGATCGAGAGGTATAGGGGGGGGGAGGAGAGAGAGAAAAGGAGGGATAGTAAAAAGAAAGGAGGGAGGAAAGAGAGAGTGGTTAAGTCTCCTAAAGGAAACACTCTTTGTTTCTTTTTTTTTTTTTGAGCAACACACAAAACTTTTTTTTTCTTTTTTACAAGCCACTTAAACTTTTAGTGGAGAAGAAAAACCGTGTATCCGCCCTTTGTACAGGACATACAGGGTGTAACAAAAGTTCATTAATTAGTTTCATAGTTTCGTCTTCTAGCAGAAGGTAAGCTCCACACAATAAATAATCATTTCTCGCAATTTTCTTTTATCTTCGTTTCTAACAAGCGTTAGCATGCCAGAAAGAGCATCTTTTTCCTACCCAAAGAACTTATGGGTATGGCTAACTATTGACCAACAAATTTCCAATTTTTACTTTCCTTATCATATAGGAAGGAAAGTAGTGTAATCGACTAAATTTTCAATGGTCATTTTTTCTTGTTCTCAGCTGTGACAGACAAAATGAAACATGACTTCACACTTATTT
>NW_007378049.1:122144-122850 GCF_000475195.1 Diaphorina citri | reverse complement strand
TTTTTTTCCTCATCCAACGATTTTTGTTCACCCTGTATCATCTACTAAATACTTTCTGTTTTTTTTTTTTTTTTTTTTTCGCATCCAACGATTTTTGTTCACCCTGTATCATCTACTAAATACTTTCTGGTGAGGAATAGTTTTCACTCAAAGGAAAAGACTCCCTATTTTACTCCTCCTCCTCCTACTTCTCTTTAAAAAATAAAAGTATTTTAGTCTAGCTCTAGATTCTAGCAACATCCATAATTCAGTATGTAGAAAAAGAAAGTATTTTAGGTCTGTGCTACAGCTTGACCCGATGAGATTACTTTCCCTGCTTTTGACCAAATAGTTGTGATTCTAACAATTTTTCCCCTCTTTTTCCCTCAGAAGATCCCACATTTTTCCCTCCTCAGATTTTCAGAGGGGGCTACGACTGTTTCTACCACCGGCAGCCAGCTACTAATCAGTACTCTCTTAGCTTTTGACCAAGTAGGGTGATTTAAGTTTTGGAAATAAATAAAAAGTTTAGTGAAAAGTGGTTGTTCCTGTGACTTGTCATAGGTAAGTTTACCTTTTTTTTCAGCCTTGGCCGAACCTTCCCCCGGCCTTCAATTCAAGCAAGATCTCTCTCCTGGGAGCGTCTGTCAGGCCTCCCAGTGCTCCAAGTGCCTGTGCCCTTCAGCTCAGGTGAACCTTGGCTGAGCCTTGGTTGAGCCTTCTTCTT
>NW_007378049.1:0-120174 GCF_000475195.1 Diaphorina citri | reverse complement strand
CTGAGGAGGGAAAAATGTGGGATCTTCTGAGGGAAAAAGAGGGGAAAAATTGTTAGAATCACAACTATTTGGTCAAAAGCAGGGAAAGTAATCTCATCGGGTCAAGCTTACGCAAGACCCAAAATAATAGTTTTTATTACCCTACGGGGGAAAAACTATAGTATTTTAAAAGTATAAGTAGTGCTTTATTTAGACTTTAGACTTTCACTCAGCTTGGAACAAGTATTTTAGTTTGGGATCATTAGAATTATCTACATAGAATTGAACTATCTTGGAGCCCCCTAAACGGCCAGGGAATTTAGGGATTGACAAAGCTCCGATCCAGCCCAAAATTTCATGAGCTATTTATAACCCTAACGTACTTACGTAGAAGTAATTGTTAATCATACATTAACGATTATGTTCCAACAGTTTTCAAAATGATTGCCTTACCTGAAACAAATCAAAACGAAAACCAATATAAGACAAAAAGGATTACAAGACACAGTGAACGTGTGGTCATGAGGAGCTTGAAAGTCTGAAAACCCAACGAGAAGGTGGTGTAGGCAAAAAGCCTGATAGAGAGGCGGAATAGTTATATTGGAGGGTAGCGCGTCTGCCTTGTAAGCGCTCGTTCGCTGGTTAGATTGGGGCGCGATTTTGTCCTAAACTGATGAGGTTCGTTAATACCGGAACGGCTGGCTTTCTCCTAACCCTTTCTTCTCCCTTCACTTTCAGAACGATAAGACTTTATAGCCGTTACAGTTTCCTCTATCAACCCTCTTTTTTTTTAAGCCTCAACAGAAAAACCATGGGCATGGGGCCATGGTTTCAAAATCTTTAATAGACAGACAAAAAAATAAAGTAAAAGGCAAATTCCACGCCAAAAATCCCAGAAATAAAACGCGTGCTCTAAAGTCAATATGAAAGGAAAGGGAAATAAAGGGATCGAAAGGTGCGCGCTGGAATTATGTATGATAAGAACGTAACGGGGAAAACAATATCAATAATAATAATAATAATAATAATAATAATAATCGTAAGGAAAACAATGAAATTTGCACACTCCACTTTTAAAACCCTCGCACAGCACATTGCTTAAGCTCGGTAACAGAACGATATATGTGAGGGGGGTTTTCGGCAACACAAGAGAATGACTAACAAGGTTTTTTTTTTACTTTCTATTATTTTTCAATGAAATCCTCAAGAGAAGTCTGCCGACTTGGTTCTTGTGAAGAATACTTAGATGTCAGGAAGTGTGCTTACTGAAAAACCTGTTACACACTTGGGTAAGTTTGAATTTTCTGTTTGTAGAGCTAATGTACCTAATGCTCATCGTATGTTGGTTTATAAATTATAATGTACCTGTGCTAATATGGAGGTCTAAACGCATACAGGATTTTATAGAACTTAAAATAATATGTAAATAAAAATTAAAACATGCCTACCTATGGAAAATAATATCCTTCTAATTTGATTTCCAGGAGGAGGGGGGGAAAGAGGGACCTACAGGAAAATACTAATAATTTAATACGAATAATAAAAATCCCTAAAATTTTAAAGGTAGAAAGTGAATATTTCCTTAATTTTTCTCTCTTTTTCCGTCCCAGTTTAATAATAAAATACTTGTAGAGGGCATTTTTTTTTTTTACCTTTTTGTCGTTTCTCCTATCCTGACCTTCTTGTTTACCTCTTTTTCTTCTTCTCCTTTTTGTCTTACTATTCTCCTTCTCTTTCTTCGTCGTCTTCTTCTCCTCCTCCTCCTCCTTCTCCTTTTCTTTCTTCGCCTTCTCCTCCCCCTCCTAATTCTCCTTTTTCTACTTCTTCTTTGTTTTTCAGTCCTCTTCTCCTTCTTTTTCCCCTTAATATTGTTAGTAAAACATCCTTTTTTATTTCGGGCTCTGGATCCCATAGGACGAACTGGGAAGGAACGGAGGGAGGAAGAAGGGGAGGGGGGAGGGAGGGAGAGAAAGAGAGAGCAACAGCAGCCTCACATTTTCTGCCTATACAATATAGTCGCTGGCATTTACCTACCTTTTTTACAATCTCTCTCCCCCTTCCTCCCTCTTTCTCTACGTATTCCTTCTTCCTTCCTCTTTTTTTCATTTATCTTCATTTCATCTGTCTTGTCCCTCGTCCCTAATCTCTCTCTTCCTTCTTTATTCTCTCTCTCTCTTCCACCTTTATTTTCTGTCTCTTGAATTGCTATTTACTCATCTTCTTATAAACTTTGACTGCAAAGAGAGAGAGACAGAGACAGGAAGAGAGAGGGAGGGAGGACTGGCATTTACCTACCTTTTTTACAATCTCCCCCCCCCCTCGCTCTTTCTCTACGTATTCCTTCTTCCTTCCTCTTTTTTTTTCATTTATCTTCATTTCATCTGTCTTGTCCCTCGTTCTTAATCTCTCTCTTCCCTCTTTATTCCTTTTTCTCTCTCTCTCTCTCTCTCTCTCCCACATTTATTTTCTGTCTCTTGAATTGCTATTTACTCATCTTCTTATAAACTTTGACTGCAAAGAGAGAGAGAGAGAGAGACAGGAAGAGAGAGGGAGGGAGGGAGAGGGAAGATATTTTCTTAGCGCATTTTTTTCTCCGTTGAATATTCAACATATTGCTTTGACGGCTTTATTAAAAAAAGAGAAAATCGAGGGAGAGAAAGGGAGGGAGGGAAAGAGAGAAGAGGGGGAGGTTAGGGAGGGAAAGGGAGGAGAGGGGAGGGGAGAGGTTAAAGATGATCCCTAGGTATAACCCTACCTTATACCTTAACCTCAAGGAAAGTTCCTTCCGTTTTCTTTAATAAACCTCTCGACCTTTTTCACTGATTCTCTCTCTCTCTCTCCCTCTTTTTTCCTGTTTATTTATTTTTATTTTTTCTCTCTCTCTCTTTCTGTTTCTTCATATCTCTCTCTCTCTCTCTCTCTCTCTCTCTCTCTCTCTCTCTCTTTCTTGTCGTTTATTAGGTACATACTCGTATGTATTGTATAGCAGGTACGACTAGATACAACAATATTATTATTATTTTCGCCCGAATTTTCCCCCTCGGGCCCTTTCAGTTGACCCACCCCTGTTTCGGAGTCGTTTGAAAAAGAAAATACAAGGTCCCAGGTGCCTCGGGGAGAAGGTAGGTACAAGGGATCTTGCTAACGGAAGCTGGAGGAAGAGGGGGGGGAGAGAAAACAACAAAAAATGGAAACTATTTCGGATCAAATGAAATGGAAAATGAATTTCCGACTAAAACGAGTGGAAAAGGACAACGAAAAAAGACGACGGAGACGAAGAAGAAGGAGGAAGAAGAAGAGGAAGAAGAAGAAGAAGGAGGAAGAAGGAGGAAGAAGAAGGAGGAGGAAGAAGGAAGAAGAAGGAGGAAGAAGAAGAAGAAGAAGGAGGAGGAAGAAGAAGAAGAAGGAGGAAGAAGAAGAAGAAGAAGAAGAAGAAGAAAAAAAAAAAACGACCAACGACGAAAGAAAAATAGCTAGCTAAAATATTATAGGACTTGCAGGTTGCTCACTTTTCATCATAAACATAATAATACCTACCGACCAACGACGAAAGAAAAATAGCTAGCTAAAATATTATAGGACTTGCAGGTTGCTCACTTTTCATCATAAACATAATAATACCTACCTGCTTACTTATTATTATTAATTTTTTAATAAAGTTTGTTGGAAAGTTTGCTGTTATTTCAAAAAACAAGAAAAAAATGTTTACTAAAATAAATATCATATTTCAAAAGAAATATTCTCCTCTAGCCTAGAGATACTATGGAGATAACAGAGGGTCTTGACAGAAGTCTGTAACTTGCTGGTCTGGTAAACAGGAAGGTGCGGGTTCGAGTCCGGTCAAGGCATGAAAATCTTTCTCTCTCTCCCAACGACTAGCTTTCTCTAAAGTCGTTAATAATAAAATACTTGTAGAGGGCATTTTTTTTACCTTTTTTTACCTTTTTGTCACAAAAAGGATGTTTTACTAACAATATTAAGGGGAAAAAGAAGGAGAAGAGGACTGAAAAACAAAGAAGAAGTAGAAAAAGGAGAATTAGGAGGGGGAGGAGAAGGCGAAGAAAGAAAAGGAGAAGGAGGAGGAGGAGGAGAAGAAGACGACGAAGAAAGAGAAGGAGAATAGTAAGACAAAAAGGAGAAGAAGAAAAAGAGGTAAACAAGAAGGTCAGGATAGGAGAAAGCCAGTCGTTCCAAGAACGAACCTTATCTGTTTAGCATAACTTTGGCCCCGGGCGGGAATAGTTTCCACAACCTAACGCTTACAAGGCAGACGCGCTACCCTCAAAGCTAACTATGCTGGCTGAGTCCCTTTCAAAAGCTTCTGCCAGGGCATTCAAATTTTCCAAAGTCAATATGAAAGGAAAGGGAAATAAAGGGATCGAAAGGTGCGCGCTGGAATTATGTATGATAAGAACGTAACGGGGAAAACAATATCAATAATAATAATCGTAAGGATAACAATGAAATTTGCACACTCCACTTTTAAAACCCTCGCACAGCACATTGCTTAAGCTCGGTAACAGAACGAAATATGTGAGGGGGGTTTTCGGCAACACAAGAGAATGACTAACAAGGTTTTTTTTTCAATAAAATCCTCAAGAGTAGTCTGCCGACTTGGTTCTTGTGAAGAATATTTAGATGTCAGGAGGTGTGCTTACTTAAAAACTTGGGAAAATTTGTCTCCTATTCTCATTAATATTCGAAGTTATAGGCGAGGCGCCTACCGTTTTGTGGTATTTAGTGGATTATTTGCTATCGCTACACATACCTACAGGAAGAATTGGATCCCTTGGATTTAGATACAAAATTTAACTTGAAAGTTGAAGAGTAGCGCATCTGATGCCTTGTACGCGCAACGCGCCAGAGCTGACAGTTTTCTGGCGATCTGGGGTGTTCGTTGGCTCTCTCGTCCTTCTTCCTTTCCCTCTTTCTTTCTCTTCTCCCCTTCTTTCTCTCTCGCTCTCTCTTTCTCTGCGCGTGCTCTGTGGTATTTGCTCTGGAATCGTTTATTTTAAACCAGAATAAATAAACGGTTCCCGAGCATGAGAAGAGGGGAAAAAAACTCGACTATTTGGATAAACGCTCCCTTCCTTTATTTCTCCCTTTCTTCATACCCTTTTTTTTAGCTCTTCCTTCCCTCTTTCTCCTCTGATTTCTCTGTTTTTTCTCCCTTTTTCTCTGTCCCTATCTCTCTTCTCCTCCTCCCTTTTCCCTCTTTCTCCCCTCTTTCCTCCCATTCTCTTTTCTTGGTGTCTTTCTGGTTAAATATTTACTTAGCCTTTTTAAACCTTCGCTTCAAATAATTACTCGTTAGGTGGAAATGGGCAGAGTATGTACATGTGTAGGAAATTCATGCATTTAAATCTTGCCAATTCTGAGCGCGTGGGGGAAGGGAATGAGGGAGAGAAAATGGATTAATGGAGAAGAAGAGAAGGAATGAGAAAAGGAGAGAAGGAAGAAGGGAATTTGGAGGGAAAGGGAGGGACGGAGGAAAAAATGAAGCTTGAGGAGGGGGGAGGAAAGAAAGAGAGTGGGAGTGAGGGGGAGATAGGAAGGGAGAGGGAAGAAGATAAGGAGAAACAGAGGAAGGGAGAAAGAGAGAGGAAAAAAAATCAAGTAGAGAAAAAGGGAAAACGAGAAAAGGGAAGGGAAAGCTCAGAATCTCAGAGAGCATCAGAGGAAAATGCAAAAATAAGGAGGGGGAAGGAGGAACTCCTTTTTTCACTGTGCTTACTGAAACTTGGCCTGGCGCACTACCGTGAGCTCAAATTTAAAGATGAGATTCAGTACTAGCTATCCTGATACTTTCAACTTTCAAGGTTTCATGCAACTCAAAAATAATGGCTTGTTTGACAACCGGTTCGCCGGAAAATCGTTTCAGAAAAAAAGAGGCTGGTGGTTATCCGGACAGGTAAGAAAATCGGGCCATCCGAGACAAACTTCGACAGCTGTTAAAGAAAGTTGGCCATATAAGAAAACCAATCCTCACACACAGAACAAATTAAAAGTTAAAAGGCAAAGCTCCGAAAATTAATTCTAGCGTGCGAGGAAGCATGACAATTCCGGGTCAAAATATGAAGAAGCTTTGTGAAGGAGGAGACGACTTGGGGAAGGATTGTAAAGGAAGCAGGAGGTAAGGGAAAAGGTAAAGGGGGCTAAATGTTTCCAAGTATAATGGTAATATTGGTAGTAATAATACTCTGGACTTGGCATAAAACCTTGATGAGTAGCCAGCCTGTTCGGTATCAACGCCCTCTAACGAATAAGTCAATTTTTGTGAGCCATGATTGAGAGGAGTGGTACATATCGACGAGAAAACCCAAGGAAGAGATTCGATTCAAAATAGTGAATGTAGGCAATCGTCAACTAAAAATTCAGTAGGAAAAGGATTGTTTTAAGTCCCTTCAACAAAGTCATAAGGCTGGTTTGCTTCCTGTCATAGTCGTCAAGTTCTCCTGTCTTCTGCCTTCCTTCAGAGGCCATATCCAGGATTTTAGTGAACGGGGAATCCAAATTTTCCACCTCAAAATAAAGGAGAAAAGTTGAAGCCCGAGGGGAGGGCCTGGGCCCGTCGGCCCTCTTAAAAACGGCCGTTTTCCTTTTGGAGGTAATTCCGGATAAAAGTCCGCCATACAAAAGTCGGGTTCCGTACAAAATACATAGCAAAATGAAATTCCCCATAAAAATTCCGCATAAAAAAAGGGACGCGTGAAAAAATGGGTGAGAGGCACGAAGAGTGTGAACGAAAAAAAAGGGAAGGGAGAGAATTGTGAAGGCGAGTCATGTACTCACCCTCTGGAATGATCTCTCTTTTTGAGTGGAAGAACACAAAAAAGAAGGGAATAAAAATGGGTTTATGGGTTTTCTCCCCGGGAAATTGGGTGTGTAAGCGCGGGGAAGGAAATATTAGGAGAAATTATTAGAAATTTAATCGTAACAATAATAATAGAAGGAAAGTTAAAAGGAGTACTTTCTCCGGTTTTTGCTAACACAAAAATGCAGTGCAACTTTGACCCCAATAAAGGAATAAATAATTATTTAACAGGTTAAAATACAGGTCAAAGTATGGACAAGGAAAAATATGATGATCACTTTAGAGGATAATACTGCCTTAAACCTTTGAAGGGCGTAAGTGAGATACTTTGAAGGAACTAAACAGCTCGAGGAAGTAGCAAATATACATGAAATCACCTCAAAAAACATTTTTTCGAGAAAAGTTCAACGCCAAGTTGTGTTCAAATTTTGTTCTAGTTAGGTCTTGTATCTTTATGGTGCAAAGAACCTTGGACTTGTATAGGAAGTTGTAGGTCTCCTTTTAAACATAGAAATCCCGAAGAAATTCATTTCAATTTCCTGGTTATATCTGAGAGAGAGAAAGTGGCGTTGTTGCTTCAGTGTAAATGACTACGCGGCATGCGGCATGGTTGCCTAGAGTCCCCTAGCAACAGGCAACCAGCAACAAGCAATCCGCCGCAGGTCGCTGTTGCCTGTTGCTAGGTTAGGTTGCCCCAGTGTAAAGGTACCTTAACCCTGTATGCACATTTCTCAGCCTTAGAGTCACCCTGTATGTACATTTCATATTCCTCAGCCTTATTAATTTACTCCAAGCTACAGAGCATTCTACCTTAGACGTAGTTTTTAATTAAACTAGACCTGTTTATTATCTATCTATTATTTAACGCAGGCAAAGTCTACGACACAAAGATTTCTCTCTCCAGATATTTTCTTCTCTCCTCTTCTTTTCTTTTCTCTCTTACCTACCTAGGAAGAAGGAAAATGAGAAGGAGGAAAAGAAGGAAGAAGAAGGAGGAAGAAGAAGGAGGAAGAAGAAGGAGGAAGAAGAAGGAAGAAGAAGAAGGAGGAAGAAGAAGGAGGAGGAGGAAGAAGAAGGAGGAAGAAGAAGGAGGAAGAAGAAGAAGAAGAAGGAGGAGGAAGAAGAAGAAGAAGGAGGAAGAAGAAGAAGAAGAAGAAGAAGAAGAAGAAGAAAAAAAAAAAACGACCAACGACGAAAGAAAAATAGCTAGCTAAAATATTATAGGACTTGCAGGTTGCTCACTTTTCATCATAAACATAATAATACCTACCTGCTTACTTATTATTATTAATTTTTTAATAAAGTTTGTTGGAAAGTTTGCTGTTATTTCAAAAAACAAGAAAAAAATGTTTACTAAAATAAATATCATATTTCAAAAGAAATATTCTCCTCTTTTTTTTGTGTCCCTCTCCCTCTCTCTCTCTCTCTCTCTCTCTCTCTCTCTCTCTCTCTCTCTCTCTCTCTCTCTCTCTCTCTCTCTCTCTCATTCTCGTCGTTTCTTTCTTTCTGTTTTACTTTTTCCTCATTTTGTATAATAAAGTTCTTATGGATTGTATGAGCAGATATGTCATTTTCGTTCACGAATTTTCTCGATTTGAGAAAGATAAAAAGAGAGAGAGAGAGAGAGAGAGAGAGAGAGAGAGAGAGAGAGAGAGAGAGAGAGAGAGAGCAGATCCCATTATTTACTTATTAAATCTATCTTCTAATATCTATGATTTATATACCTATCTACCAGCAACTACACACATATGACGACTATAAGCTTGAGTATGAGTGTGTGTGTGTGAGAGAGAGAGAGGGAGAGAGAGAGGAGGGAGGGAGAGAACATTGTCATATCATTATGAGATTTCGTGATTCCTGTCTCTGGAGACTACTGTGCCCTCTCTCTCTTTCTCTCCCTCTCTCTCTCTTTCTTTCTCCGTTTTCTCCTCAAGGCCTCCTAGTATTTCTCTCTCTCTCCTCATTTCAGAGGATAAAAGTCATTATATCACCCTTCTCTCTCCCTCTCCCGTCTCCCCATTACTTTCCATCTTTGTCCTCCCCTCCTTTCAATATCTCCTAATAATATCCTTTCCTCCCCTCGAATCTTTCTCCCTTCAATGTCCCCCCTCTCCCATCTTCCCTTCCTTTCCATCTCTTTTCCTCCTTTTCTTTCTCCTCCCTCCCCTCATCTCTCTCTCTCTCTCTCTCTCTCATCGTATGAAACACGTCAATTATCACGTAACATTCCTCCCCCGTGAAACATGAACTACGTTTTCTCTCCCTCTCTCTCTCTTTCTTTCTCCGTTTTCTCCTCAAGGCCTCCTAGTATTTCTCTCTCTCTCCTCATTTCAGAGGATAAATGTCATTATATCACCCTTCTCTCTCCCTCTCCCGTCTCCCCATTACCTTCCATCTCTGTCCCTCCCCTCCTTTCAATATCTCCTAATAATATCCTTTCCTCCCCTCGAATCTTTTTCCCTTCAATGTCCCCCTCTCCCATCTTCTCTTCCTTTCCATCTCTCTTTCTCCTCCCTCCCCTGATCTCTCTTCCTCCTCCTTTAATTTCTCCTAACTTCCTTCCTCTTCTCATCTATCTCTCTCTCTCTCTCTCTCTCTCATCGTATGAAACGCGTCAATTATCACGTAACATTCCTCCCCCGTGAAACATGAACTACGTGTTTTGTCAAAATAATTAGTCCTCTTTTCCTCTCGTTCCCCTTCTCTTTCTCTCCCTCCCCTATTTGTGTTTTCTCCCTCCAAGGCCTCCCAGTATCACACTCACTCACACACTCACTCTCTCTCTCACCTTCTGAACTACGTGTTTTGTCAAAATAATTAGTCCTCTCTTCCTCTCGTTCCCTTTCTCTTTCTCTCCCTCCCTATTTGTGTTTTCTCCCTGCAAGGCCTCCCAGTATCACACTCACTCACACACTATCTCATTCTCTCTCTCTCACCTTCAAGGTAAAAACTTGGGAAAATTTGTCTCCTATTCTCATTAATATTCAAAGTTATAGGCGAGGCGCCTACCGTTTTGTGGTATTTAGTGGATTATTTGCTATTGCTACACATACCTACAGGAAGAATTGGATCCCTTGGATTTAGATACAAAAATTTAACTTGAAAGTTGAAGAGTAGCGCATCTGATGCCATGTACGAGCAACGCGTCAGAGCTGACAGTTTTCTGGCGATCTGGGGTTTTCGTTGGCTCTCTCGTCCTTCTTCCTTTCCCTCTCTCTTTCTCTGGTCCCATCTTTCATTCTCTATCCCCATCTCTCTTTCTCTCCTCCCATTCTTTCCCTCTCTCTCTCTCTCTCTCTCTCCTCCCACTCTTCGTTTCACTAATGACACTCAAATCCGGCGGAACGGAAAGACGGCAAAACGCTACAATAACGCCGGGGTGTCTAAATCAGAAGCAACAATAACACTGGAGACATCATACTGAATATTCATTAATATCAGTTTATTATATTATTCATGGCGGAGAAGAAGAAAGAAGAGAAGAAGAAAGAGGAGCAGAAATAGCAGGAGGAAGAGGAAACAGAGAAGAAGGAGGAAGAGACCGAGACGGAGGACAAGAGAAGCAACAATAACTGGAGACATCATACTGAATATTCATTAATATCAGTTTATAATATTATTCATGGCGGAGAAGAAGAAAGAAGAGAAGAAGGAAGAGGAGCAGAAAAAGCAGGAGGGAGAGGAAACAGAGAAGAAGGAGGAAGAGACCAAGACGGAGGACAAAAAAGAGCAGTCACTAATGACACTCAAATCCGGCGGAACGGAAAGACGGCAAAACGCTACAATAACGCCGGGGTGTCTAAATCAGAAGCAACAATAACTGGAGACATCATACTGAATATTCATTAATATCAGTTTATAATATTATTCATGGCGGAGAAGAAGAAAGAAGAGCAGAAATAGCAGGAGGAAGAGGAAACAGAGAAGAAGGAGGAAGAGACCAAGACGGAGGATAAAAAAGAGCAGATGGAAGACAAGCAAGAGGAAGTAAAGGAGAAGACGAGAGCGAAGGGAAAGGCCAAGAAGTAGAAAAGGAAGAAGAAGAGAGAAGGGAGGAAGAAGGAAGAGACGGAGACAGAGGACAAGAAAGAGGAGGTAAAAGAGGAGAAAGAGAAGAGAGGGGAACAAAATGGGAACGTAAAGGCGGAGGCTACAGAGGAAGAAGAAGAACTTGGAGGAAGAAAAAAATGTCAAAAAAATATGGGCTTTGGAAAATAAGAAGAGGGGGTTCAAAAAATGGCTTAGGAAGGGAAAAGGAGACCGGAAAATAATAATAATAATAAAATAACTTCCTACCATTGCTGGCCTGTCGGGTACAGATAATCTTGTGCACCAACAAATTTAGCCCGATTTTTTTTCCATTTTTACTTTTTATTACTACAGTATAGCGAGCTATACTAGTAATGAAAGTATTGCAATCAGTACAATTTTTTGAAAAATAATTTCTCTTTTTTGCCTTTTGCATGTTTTTTACTTCAGAAAGAGCACAATCATTTAGACATTTTGTCCTTTAAGGAAATAGGGCTTAAATAATTACTTAAATAATTATGGTTATAACTTATAACCACTGTGCAGTGCAGTGGTCCTCCTTTTATAAAATCCCTCATTAGTTTAGAAGTCTCAGAAATCAGATGTTGACTCAACAAATGATGTCATAAAATGTAAGGACAACAATTTACTGGTTGGAAGGAAAAAAAATCGCTTTTCATTTCAATTTCTGTCGATTTTTCGCCGTCTTCCTTTATTTTTCCTTTAAAATCTCAAAATTTGAACACGAAAAATTAACCAACACGAAAAATTAACCAAGTCATCACAATTTTCTAGAAAGTTCTCTCTTCCTCCCCTTTCTTTCTTTTTCTTTCTTTCTTTCTCCCTCTCTCTCTCTCTCTACATTACTGAATTATTTTGGCGTGAATTTATTTTCTCTCGTAGATTTGTGTGGCATTCATACGTTCCTCTATTCAGTTTTGAGTCTCACACTCTCATAAATTCACCGCACACATTGTATTACTTTGCATTCTTTTACTGTCACAAATGCGTATTTGAATATGATTTTCGAATACAGTACCTAATACGATACACATTTAGGTAAGTACGAAGTGCCAACCTTTCTTTCTTATAAGGTTTGTATGTATGTCCCCCTCTCTCACATCCTGTTTTCTCTCCTTGTTCATCTATTGTGTTTTTTGTTTTATATTGTTTGGATAGGGAAAAAGCAACCTCTCTCCCCCTCCCTCTCTCCCTCCCTTTTCCTTTTTCTCCCTCTCTGTTGTTTGATTTTGAGATTAATTTCTCTTCTCGCTCTTTTTTAAGAGAGACAGATGGACGAAGAGAGGGGGGTGGGGGAGGGAATAGGAAGACAGAAAAGGGAACAAAAGACAGAAGGGAGAAAAGGAAGAAGGGAAGAATAGATCAGTTGCGCTTACTTGGGTACTTACTTACTTACTTTCCGAGTCCGGATCACCATTGTTGTCAAGTTGTTTAGATTTAGATTTGTGTGGCATTCATACGTTCTTCTATTCAGTTTTGAGTCTCATACTCTCATAAATTCACCGCACACATTGTATTACTTTGCAAGTTTGCATTCTTTTACTGTCACAAATGCGTATTTGAATATGATTTTCGAATACAGTACCTAATACGATACATATTTAGGTAAGTACGAAGTGCCAACCTTTCTTTCTTATATGTAAATGTAAATGTAATTTCTTTGTGTTATTATGTCACAACTTTGGTGCTCACTGTAGCATTGTAGGATTTTCCCAATATCTCAATAATCCTAAAATCCAATGTTTACCTACCATGCTGGCACCGGTCGCTATGCGCATTTACATGTCATAGCTACTCATTTTCCTCACGAGGCTGAGTGGGCCCCGCAACAGCCAGTCACGGAATCAATCATTTGCATGATACAAATTTCTTGACCCCGCCGGGAATCGAACCCGGGTCTCCCGCGTGCAAGGCGAGCGCAGTGACCACTACGCCATATGGGAGCTGACACAGTAGACTTTTTGGAATTCCGGATGAGAAACACCGTTTTATTTAAAACAGTGTAACAGAATCCTAAAGTTAACAATTTGGGGAATACTTCTTCTCCTTGCCCCTGCCTACTATCCTAATCATTGGTTTGGTGGAAGAGCTCACAACGTGAGAATCCTGCCATAAATCCTTGAAAAAAAAAAAAAATTTTCAAACACTTCTTTGTGATTAGTCTTTTTCGACTTTGCTTTGTGTTGCTGGTGATTTCTTTAATGGGAGTCTTTTTTTAACTTTTCCAAAGAGGTATTTGGTGTTTCTCGATTTTACACTTTTTTAATCCCCATTTATCTTTGTATTTTTATCAATTTTCAAATTTCAAATACTTGTAAAAAGGAAATGGCAAATTCAATAGGAATCGTCAAGGAATTTTACAAGCTTTGTAAATTGTGGTACTTTTGACATCTCCACTAATTTGTTGGAAGGTCTCTCTCTCCCCTTCTTCTTTTGCTTGTTTTTTCCATTCTCTCCACATCATATATTTTATTCTAGTAGTTTTCAGGGCCAAACTATACCTCAGAGATCTTAAGGAGCCCCGTGAGCCAAAACATCTCTTTCCCAACCCTGTCCTCAAAGGAAATCCAAAGAGGAATCTCCAGACAGACAATAGCAATTCAAATAACTCTCTCTCGGATTCGATCGTTACTATTTCCACTCCATTGAGTTTTCTATTCGCCATTCCACGGGCCCGGGGGGAGTCAAAGTGTTGCAAAGGGAGGGGAAGTGAGCGTGTTAATTTAATTTTCGAATCTAATGACGTGACACTTTGTTCTAATGGTTTGTGTTTTTGTTTGATTGTTCCTTGACTCTGTCCACACATTTTCAACGAATGAAGTGAATTTCAAGTTTTATCTCGACGATTTTTTTTCCTTTTGTCCGTTGGATTTGCCATAACTTTTGAACGGTTTGTCCGATTGACAGATTTATTTGTTAAATTGTAATTAAGATAAAACAGTACAACAGTTGAAACTCGTTTTCAAAGGCAGCCGAAAAGGCCTTTGTAGTACAACTTACAAAAGTAGCCATTGTATTTTTGAACCTATTGTTTTTCTCCCTAAAATGCTCTAAATAACACAAAAAGCAGATTAAGACTGAATCAAAGTAAGATTTAAGGGGACTACCTGACCTTCAGGAGTCAAAAGTTAGGGATTTTCTTCCCCTGAAGAAAAAATGAAGAGGGAATGAGAAAGAAGGAAAAAGAATGGTGGAGAAACAAAAGAACGGTCAGAGAGACGTAGAAATGAGAAAAGAGGGAGAACAGAGAAGGGGAGAGAGGAAAATACTAAAAAGAGAGAAAGGGAGGGAGAGGAGACGAAGAGAGAGAGGGAGGGAGAGAGAGGGGGGGGAGAGGGAGAAGATACGAAAAGGAAGAAAAATAAAGGTAAAGTGTGAGAGGTCTAAAATCACCAAGGCGTATAAGATGAACTCTGAGGGAGAGACGAAAAAAGAGTGGGATGGAGAGAAAGAAAAGAGGAGAGGGGAAGAGAACAGGAGGAAGGAAAGGGAAAGAGGGGATGCAAGTTTCTTAAAGTTGTTTCAAAATATCCTCGGGAGAGTGATAAATCTTTCGTCTCCCTCCCAAACACTACCTGATGCAAGTTTCTTAAAGTTGTTTCAAAATATCCTCGGGAGAGTGATAAATCTTTCGTCTCCCTCCCAAACACTACCTCCTCCCTCCCTCCCGATCTAAACCTCCCCTACTCTTCTCTCCCTTTTGTCTTGAAAAAGGGAAGGGGGGAGGGATTAGGGGAGGAGAAATAGGAGGTTGATATTGAGGGAAGGAGTAACAGGAGGGTACGTTCTGAGAGGGGGGAGGGTATTTTCTTTTCTTGACCGCTATTAAAATTTCACCTCACTCCTTTCCATTTACACCTCCATGTCTCTGTCTCTCTCTCTCTCCCCCTCTCTCACATCCTGTTTTCTCTCCTTGTTCATCTATTGTGTTTTTTGTTTTATATTGTTTGGATAGGGAAAAAGCAACCTCTCCCCCTCCCTTTTCCTTTTTCTCCCTCTCTGTTGTTTGATTTTGAGATTAATTTCTCTTCTCGCTCTATCCTGTTTTCTCTCCTTGTTCATCTATTGTGTTTTTTGTTTTATATTGTTTGGATAGGGAAAAAGCAACCTCTCCCCCTCCCTTTTCTCCCTCTCTGTTGTTTGATTTTGAGATTAATTTCTCTTCTCGCTCTTTTTTTAAGAGAGACAGATGGACAAAGAGGGGGTGGGGGAGGGAATAAGAAGACAGAAAAGGGAACAAAAGACAGAAGGGAGAAAAGGAAGAAGGGAAGAATAGATCAGTTGCACTTACTTGGGTGATGTTTCATAGTCATAGAGCAGGAAAACTAAATTAGGACCAACGGATTATTTTCAAAAATACCGGTAAATCGTGAAGTTTGACGTCACGGCATACGCTCCCGTAGGCGATGACGTCATAATTCATGACTCTCGCTTCGTTTGTTTGTGCGCAAGCGTTTCTGCGCATTTTGACGTGAAATCTGACGTCACAACTCATTGAACTTTTTCATTAGAACGGCAATTAAAAATGGCATTTCGACCTTTAAAATTTCCTTTTTCGGAGTTTTGACCTCAGATTTGGATTTTCCACAACTTTTTACGTAGGAATCGACCTTTTATTAATAATATTTTCCCAATTGCAACTCCTCCATTGAGTTTGGGTGAGGGACAAAACGGGGCAGGAGAGAGGGTTAAAAGACAGAAAGGGAAGGAAAAGAGGGAAAGAGAAGTGCATTATTGGTTTGTGTTGAGGGTTTTGGAGGAAAAGTTTTTTTGCTACTCTACTCTAAAGGTTTATCAGCTTTGTATAAAAGTCTACAATATTGTAGCTAGGAACAGCACTTATGGCTTGAACCCTCGACAAAGGGTGGGTTTTACCAACGATTCTCCCAGTGATTTTTTGGAGGTTTTTACTATAACATCCCAGTGATTTTTTGGAGGTTTGTACTATAACAACGGAGGTCTTATCGTCCCGATATCGAAGAGAAAATGAGGACAGGATAGGAGAAAGTCAGCCGTTCCGAGAACGAACCGTATCTGCTTAGGATAAAGTTCGCTCCAGGCGGCAATCGAACCTACGCCATAATCTAAAGCATAATATTCGTTGTACATATTTTCAGAACATTAAAATTGAGGGGTTCGACTCAAAAACGACTTATAGCCAATAAGAAATAAGTTGTTTTTGTGTCAAACCCCCCCCAATCGACCTCGAGCTCCGTAGACCTAACTACTTTTAAGAAGGAAGCCGGATTGAATTTCTCCTAACATTAACAAGCAAGTGCAATGGTTCTTATTTCTCGATAAAGCATTGTGCCACGCCTCAATGACAGGTTCATTTTGAGCGCCGATAATTTATTTGCTCTCTCACAGCAGGTAGGAGGTAGGATATTGAAAGTCACATTTCATGAAGAAGTAATAACTTTGTCCACACTCAGTCTCTCTCCAACATATTTCTTTTCATTTTATGAACTGCCAGTGGCGAATGGTGAGCTTTTCAAAAGGGGAAGCAATATAGCCATAAAATAAACGTAGGGAGTACGGTTAGCCCAGTGGTAACGCGATAGCTTGACATGCTAAAGTTCCCGGGTTCGAATTCCACCATTGACAAAAAAGAATAAAAATGCACCAAAGTCAGTGTTACCAAATTTGTAGTACATCATCGTATCTTCCTTTACAAATCTTCAGAAAACAACCGATTTTATTTGTGAAACACAGTACGACTAACGAAAGGCACTTTCTGATTGGCACCTTTCGATTTTTGATTGGAAATATTTCAACATGATACTTTTTCGTATTCTCGTGTTGAACCAGACCCAGCACCTAAATGGAAAGTTGGAAAGTTTGTGGTCCATATCGCCCATCTGATGAGGGACATACTACGGTAAAGGGATACGACACAATCTTCAGAAAACAACCGATTTTATTTGTGAAACACAGTACGACTAACGAAAGGCACTTTCTGATTGGCACCTTTCGATTTTTGATTGCAAATATTTCAACGTATGGCGATCTGATTGGCACCTTTCAATATCCTCCTTTTCATATAAATAGTTGTTATTTGTTTAGCAAAAATTTTGCACTTCTTACTTTCCTTATCCTTTGGGAAGGAAAGAAATAAAATCGGTATACAATTAATTTGCAGAGTCCAGAAATAATGTAAAGATTATGGAGGAATAGGTCCCAAATCTTTAAAGCATCCCCCAAACATACACTTTGAAGATGAACCCGACTCCCAAAAGTACGCTGTAAAAGCTGTTACAAATCACAAAGGACAAAGGTGGTAAAGGTACGAGAATATTCATACACATTCACAATGGCAGACAAATCGTAGCCAAACGCTTCTCTAAAGCTTTTTTCAAAAGGAAAAAAGAGGAAAAAAGCAAGTAGGTACCCTACCCGTACATACCGAGGAATAATTATTCGGAAAAATTGGTCTGCTGCCAATTATCTTCCAACGGGAAAAAGGGTTTTCTCTGAAATGTTTTGGCGCTTGGGTTAGATATTATAGGGTTAGAGGTTATTACAACAAAGGAAATGATTTTATTCAATGAATGGGACAATTGAATGCGAGAAAAAGGAAGGGGGGCTTACCGGGTGGGTCAAAGAGAAAAGAAATTGAGATTTTTTCTCGCCTTTTTCAGGCCGTCAAATCCCGGCAGGATTATCCCTGTACCCGTAAAGGTACGAGAATATTCATACACATTCACAATGGCAGACAAATCGTAGCCAAACGCTTCTCTAAAGCTTTTTTCAAAAGGAAAAAGAGGAAAAAAGCAAGTAGGTACCCTACCCGTACATACCGAGGAATAATTATTCGGAAAAATTGGTCTCCTGCCAATTATCTTCAAACGGGAAAAAGGGTTTTCTCTGAAATGTTTTGGCGCTTGGGTTAGATATTATAGGGTTAGAGGTTATTACAACAAAGGAAATGATTTTATTCAATGAATGGGACAATTGAATGCGAGAAAAAGGAAGGGGGGATTACCGGGTGGGTCAAAGAGAAAAGAAATCGAGATTTTTGCCTCGCTTTTTTTTCAGGCTGTCAAATCCCAGCAGGATTATCCCTGTACCTCCAGAAACTAGCACATCAAGCAGCCTCATTGCATCTACACTCTAATCGGTCGAATACGCTTGAAATATACATACGTCCACTCAGTAATTGATAGAGAGAACACAGTAATTGAAGGAGGGAACAGTAACTGCTAAGGTCTTAACGTTCCGAAATCGAAAGGAAAAGGAAGACAGGATAAGAGAAATACAGCCGTTCCGAGAACCAACCTTGTCTGTTTAGGATAAAATCGGGCCGGGACGGAAATCGAACCTCTGGCCTAGCGCTTACAAGACAGACGCACAACCTTCCAAGATAACTAGGCTAGTACCAAAGTCCTTTGATTTGCCCAATTTATACATTTGGGTTGCTGACAGCAACTTGCTGTCGATATTGTTGGGCATCAATACACTGTGGTGTTGTACACACAACTTTACCAAAATTTTAAAATAAAGAGTTCCTCACTTTAGCGCCACACCCTGTATAAAAGATGCTCCTGAATTATTACAGGGTAGGAGAGGGGAAAAGATTATAGGGGAAAGGAGGGGGTAATTCCCCCGCTTGAAGTAGTTCGAACACAATTGTTCGTCTAATTCGAATTATTGTTTAACCCCGGAGTATCAGGTATTGGGAGTATGAGGTATTAGGGGACTAGGAGCGAGGGAGGTCGGTATTAGGGAGATATCTACGAGGAAGGTAGTACACAAGGGAAGAAGTAATAGGGGTGTCACCTAAAAAACGTACCATTTATTGGCCCACCTGCCCACATTTATTTTTCTAATAAAAGATGCTCCTGAATTATTACAGGGTAGGAGAGGGGAAAAGATTATAGGGGAAAGGAGGGGGTAATTCCCCCGCTTGAAGTAGTTTGAACACAATTGTTTGTCTAATTCGAATTATTGTTTAACCCCGGAGTATCAGGTATTGGGAGTATGAGGTATTAGGGGACTAGGAGCGAGGGAGGTCGGTATTAGAGAGCTTTCTACGAGGAATGTGGCGTATGGTACAGGTGGGCCAATAAATGGTACGTTTTTTAGGTGGGTGAATAAATGGTACACTTACCCTATTAGGGGACTAGGAGCGAGGGAGGTCGGTATTAGAGAGAGAGCTTTGAGGAAGGTAGTACACAAGGGAAGAAGTAATAGGGGTGTAGGTATTAGGGAAGGAGAAATAGGAGGTTGATATTGAGGGAAGGAGTAACAGGAGGGTACGTTCTGAGAGTAGATTAGGGGAGGAGAAATAGGAGGTTGATATTGAGGGAAGGAGTAACAGGAGGGTACGTTCTGAGAGGAGCAGTAGGGAGGTAGGTATTCAGAGAGGCAAAGAGGAGGTAATAAGTAGGAGGTATTAGGGAATGAGACATGAAGGGGGGTATTTGGCAGGTATGAGGGAGATATGAAAGGAGATTCAGATTTTACCTTCGTTTGGATAATAGAATTGACCAGGGGCGAGGGGGTATTTGGCAGGTATGAGGGAGATATGAAAGGAGATTCAGATTTTACCTTCGTTTGGATAATAGAATTGACCAGGGGCGAACTTACTTTGTTCCGAGAACACACGTGACTCCTTTGGGATTTTGACCGCTAATAATCGAAAAGGCTGAAGGCCAAACCCTCTTTTAGGCCGAAGTATGTAAATATTTTGAATGGCTTCGGTAGATTACCCACCTCTGTGGCCGAGTAGTCCAGAGTGCTGACGCTGGGCGAACTTACTTTGTTCCGAGAACACACGTGACTCCTTTGGGATTTTGACCGCTAATAATCGAAAAGGCTGAAGGTCAAACGCTCTTTTAGCCCGAAGTATGTAAATATTTTGAATGGCTTCGGTAGATTACCCACCTCTGTGGCCGAGTAGTCCAGAGCGCTGACGCTAACACGGAGGTGCTGGGTTCGAATCCGGGCCAGGGCGGAAATTTAGGACTGATTTTCTTTTCTTCAACTTTTGAAATATGGTCAAGGGTATACACCAAGTGTTTCACGTACACCAAGTGTTTCAAATATAGTTTTGTAGCCGTGGGACGGAAAATTCCCCTGATTCAAAAAATCCCTCTCCGGTTCCTGATTTGGGACGAGATTTGACCCCCTCTCTTGCCCTTTAATTCTAGAGAATAGATGTGAACACACATTCTAATTCGAATTATTGTTTAACCCCGGAGTATCAGGTATTGGGAGTATGAGGTATTAGGGGACTAGGAGCGAGGGAGGTCGGTATTAGGGAGATATCTACGAGGAAGGTAGTACACAAGGGAAGAAGTAATAGGGGTGTAGGTATTAGGGGAGCAGTCATTTTTCCATAAAAGTCCTCAATTTGTGTGTGGGTTCAGACCCGGTGGTGTTTTGTTTTCATAATGACTGCGTTTCCCCCTTTCTTTGTCCATTTCCCTTTCCGATTTCCTCCCTATTCCTTTCTTCCCTCCCTTCCTATTTTCCACCCCATATATACCAATTCCTTCCCATGTCCTAATACCCGCTAGTCCTTCCCCTGGTTTTCCTATATAACCGTTCCTTCCCTCCCTTGAATTCCCTCTGATTCCCGTTCCTTCCCTTGTCCTACCCCCTAGTATCTTCCATTGGTTTTTGGTAACTGCACAAACTCTTTGATGTTAGTATGGTCATAACAAACACATACAATTGTAACTGGTCATAACAAACTTATGTATACAATTTTATCATACAAACATAATTATGTATACAACTGTAACAAATATACCTACACATGTACATTGTACAATTGTAATTAATAAACGCGTACGCTTAATTAAGTTTATATCAAGTGATAATACCGCACTGTCTTATCGGAATAGGATATGTACGTACTTTATTTTATTATACAGGGTTCTACTTTTCGTTGCTTATACCAACCTCAGTGGTGGACTCTGGATCTGGAGATTGATGGTTCGAGTCCAAGTCAAGTTTTAAAATAAAAAAAAAAAAAAAAAAAAATACAACAGAAAAGAGAGTAAGATAATAATAAAAATAAAAAGTAAGAAAATACAAACTAGCACATCAAGCAGCCTCATCTACACTCTAATCGGTCGAATACGCTTGAAATACATACGTCCACTCAGTAATTGAAGGTGGGAACGGTAACTGCTAAGGTCTTAACGTTCCGAAATTGAAGAGAAAAGGAAGACATCAGGATAGGAGAAATACAGCCGTTCCGAGAACCAACCTTGTCTGTTTAGGATAAAATCGGGCCGGGACGTAAATCGAACCTCTGGCCTAGCGCTTACAAGACAGACGCACAACCTTCCAAGATAACTAGGCTAGTACCAAAGACCTTTGATTTGCCCAATTTATACATTTGGGTTGCTGACAGCAACTTGCTGTCGATATTGTTGGGCATCAATACACTGTGGTGTTGTACACACAACTTTACCAAAATTTTAAAATAAAGAGTTCCTCACTTTAGCGCCACACCCTGTATAAAAGATGCTCCTGAATTATTACAGGGTAGGAGAGGGGAAAAGATTATAGGGGAAAGGAGGGGGTAATTCCCCCGCTTGAAGTAGTTCGAACACAATTGTTCGTCTAATTCGAATTATTGTTTAACCCCGGAGTACTCCGAGATGTTGATGTGAAGGGAGGGAGAGGGGGAGGGAGGGCGAGGCGCGGAGGAGGTGGAACATTTGGAGGGAGCTCGCGAGAGGGCCTGAAATCAGAGGGGAAAGAGATGTGGACTTTGATTAAGACATTCGCTCAAGTTTTTCAGCCCCTGTTAAAAGATGAGTGTCTCATAGCTTAATTTTCTTTTCGTAGCAATGAAACCACTACTAAGACTCGTGTAGTCTGTGCGGTAGTAGGCCCTTCCCGTGAAAGGAAGAATGGACAAATTACATCCTGATAGAATCAGGAGGAATAAGTGGAATTTAGTGATTTACAAGTTCAATGGCAGTATCACCTATTAAATTTCAATCATTTCAATCTAATATTAATCTAACAATTCTGTCTGAGTAGTATATTGCGTCATTGTGACAATCCAAACTATGCGCAGCTCATCAATAAAATTTTAATTATTGTTTCTCTCATGTAAAGGTGCCACAATTTCCAGTTTAGATGCCTCCTGAGTGTGCATGTGCAAAGTTCATGCTTCAATATTATAATGGGTACATAATTAGGACAGGTGATTTATTTTTCTCATATGCTCTATTACTATGACTCTATGACACATCACATATGTTTGTGACTTTCTTGCCTAAAAGAATAGACTCATTGCCTCTCCTCTAATTAGCGTTTTCTCTTAATTTATTAATCCTTTATGAAACAATGTGCGTTTTCCACCTGTGACCTTCACGGTTAGCGTGTCAGTAAACAATTTACTGAAATTACCTACCAATGGCAAGTATAAATAGGGTCTAAAATGCCCTATCTACAGCAGTTGTCAACACTAATAGGGACAAAGAATCTAGTTTCTAATGGGTTCTATTGAAGTGTTGGTTTAGAGATCCTAGTTTTGAAAGGAGCTCTTGCTTGGGATCATGGGCTATAGAGTTTTCAAGGGGATGTATGCATCCCTATTCCCTGTGGGTCGTTTTGCTCCTGAATGTTCTGAGTACTTGGGGTAAGTGACGCTAATTAGTAAACTTTTGGAAAAGCTAGCAGCTCGCGATTGTCCAGATGTTGTTGTTGTAGCAGTGACAATTCGAATTCGAACACTTTATGGAGATTTTTTCAGAATACTTCATTGACATAGGATTAGAGTCCCTTTTTCCCAGCAGTTTCTTCGTTTGTTCAAAATAATATTAATAATAATAATGTAAATGTAAAAAAAAAATGTAAATGCAGTTTTTTTGTGTTATTATGTCACAACTTTGGTGCTCACTGCAGCATTTGTAGGATTTTCCCAATATCTCAATAATCCTAAAATTCAATGTTTACCTACCATGCTGGCACCGGTCGCTATGCGCATTTATATGTCATAGCTACTCATTTTCCTCACGAGGCTGAGTGGGCCCCGCAACAGCCAGTCACGGAATCAATCATTTGCATGATACAAATTTCTTGACCCCGCCGGGAATCGAACCCGGGTCTCCCGCGTGCAAAGCGAGTGCAGTGACCACTACGCCATGGGAGCTGATTCTTTCTTATAAGGTTGGGGTAGGATCAAACCGTCCGTCGCGTCAAGATATAACTTGGCATTCACTCTATTCATGTTTCTAGAGGCAACCCTTGTACATCTTCCCCCTCTTTTTTCTAGGATGACTATTTCAACGTCAAATCAAAGAACTGCTATTTCTAGGATGACTATTTCAACGTCAAATCAAAGAACTGCTATTTCTAGGATGACTATTTCAACGTCGAATCAAAGAACTACTATTTCTAGGATGACTTTTTCAACGTCAAATCAAAGAACTGCTATTTCTAGGATGACTTTTTCAACGTCAAATCAAAGAACTGCTATTTCTAGGATGACTATTTCAACGTCAAATCAAAGAACTGCTATTTCTAGGATGACTATTTCAACGTCAAATCAAAGAACTGCTATTTCTAGGATGGCTATTTCAACGTCAAATCAAAGAACTGCTATTTCTAGGATGACTATTTCAACGTCAAATCAAAGAACTACTATTTCTAGGATGACTATTTCAACGTCAAATCAAAGAACTGCTATTTCCAGGATGACTATTTCAACGTCAAATCAAAGAACTACTATTTCTAGGATGACTGTTTCAACGTCAAATCAAAGAACTGCTATTTAGATTGCTTATTTGCCATGGAATGAAATTTGTATTAGCCAAAACCAAATGTCAGCCCAAAGCAATCACCCTAGTTAGGGCTGATTGAGAGGCTGAAAAAAAAAATAAAAAAAATAAACGCCGACCCCGTCAGTAAACGGGAAGAGGCGAAGAAAAAGAAGAAGATTTGCCATGGAAATACTTCTGTCGCTTATAGGAATCGACTCCGGGACCCTCTGCTTGACAAGCGTGTGACCACTGGACCAACCGTGTCCCCAAATCCAAAATCATATTAAAAATCATATTCCAACAATTTTGGGGCCTTTATGAACTTATTACCGAGTTACCACGGGTCGGGTCGTTAGGTAGAACACAAACATAAACATGTCCTACGAGGGCCCGGGCACTAGTGGCGGAATGGCGGGCCTATAATAATTTAAACTGGCAGTGCATGGCGGAATAGGAATAGGACACCCCAGAGAAGGGATAGAGGGGGATAAAATGTAAATTAAATCCCGGATTGGGAGAAGGGAGAGGGAAAAAATAGGGTGACAGGAGGGAGGGGAGAGGGAATAAAGGGACTGGAAGGGAGAAAAAAGGGAGAAAGTGGAGAAGGGAAGTAGGGGAACTGGGAGGAAAAGGAGGGGAGGGTACGTTAAATGAAATCCGAGTAACACTATAATATATCGTCATAGTATACTGTGTAAAAATATCTACATAGATATACTGTATCGTACTAATAATAATAAAAACCTATACGCGAAACTAAAGAACACCTGAACTCACTGCTATAACACCAGTGTCGTGTTGGAGGTTGGGTGGAAGAGAAAACTAGGTCTCGGTTCGATTCCCTCTCTGGGTGAACGCGGCTGGTTTTCTCCTATCCTGTCCCAATTCCCCCTTTCATTTCGGGACGGCAATACCTCCCTTGTTGGAGTTCCTTTTCTTCGCCATTTCCCGTGTACAGACGGGGTCGGCGTTTTTCGTTATTCTCTCAATCAGCCCTAGGGTTATTTCTTTTGTATTGGCATTTGGTAGGTGCTACAAATTGTTTACATAAATTGTCATTGTAAGCATCTTTTCTTTAAAGCTTTCTTATTATGAGCTTAGGAGAAGATATCTGTTTCATATATTAAAACAAAACTATTAAAACTCGTCCCCTCTGAAACTCGTCTCTCCTCCACTGGCTTATTACAAGGTAGACCATTGTAAGCATCTTTTCTTTAAAGCTTTCTTATTATGAGCTTGGGAGAAGATATATCTGTATTGTTCCATATATTAAAACAAAACTACTGAAACTCGTCCCCCCTGAAACTTTGTCTCTCCTCCACTGGCTTATTACAAGGTAGACGGTAGGTACTAGTAGCAGTACGTCCCATATTATACCCAGTACCCAGTGTTATTGTAGTACATTTTCCTGATATTTATGGCGTACCAAATCTGTGTGTCGTGAGCATATTTTTTTGAAAAACGTAAAACAGGATTGGCGAAAACCCTCCTAAAACGTACAACAGAAGTAGCCTCTGTCGCCTAGTGGTTTGCCGATTTTATGTAGTTATTCACAAAGAATTTACAGTCAGTCGCATAACTGAATCACTCTTTTCCGAGTCTGTAAGAGTCTTTGTCTTATCTTGGATCCTACGTTTCATATTGGAAGGATTCTACGTCTTTAAAACCCCTTGGACGTCCCGGAACAACCACCTATATCTGGTCTCCTTCCAGTCAATTAACTAATTAACTACTGAATACCTATCTGCAGTTGATGGGTAAATATACGTGCTTCCTATGGTGGGTCCAGACTTGTGCAATGCAACGTGCAATGCAATGAAATTCGTTAGTTTGGACGTGTTTGAGAAAGTTGCAGCAAAGTTTTTGAACATTGCAGCAAACGTTTGTGGGTATCCGAGAGGTGGCGGTTTTCTGGCGAATGCCTTTGATGTGCGTTGCACTAGTTTGGTGTTTGCAAAGCATCGTGCAATGCAATGCAAATGATGTACCTACTATAGGCCATTACTAGTTGAGTATCGGTACAAAAATTCTCGGATACATGAAAAACGTTCGCATTCGTCAGATTTGATTTTACGTGCAATGGTGGGTCCAGACTTGTGCAATGCAACGTGCAATGCAATGAAATTCGTTAGTTTGGACGTGTTTGAGAAAGTTGCAGCAAAGTTTTTGAACATTGCAGCAAACGTTTGTGGGTATCCGAGAGGTGGCGGTTTTCTGGCGAATGCCTTTGATGTGCCTTGCACTAGTTTGGTGTTTGCAAAGCATCGTGCAATGCAATGCAAATGATGTACCTACTATAGGCCATTACTAGTTGAGTTACTATTCTCGGATACATGAAAAACGTTCGCACGTGCAATGCAAATGCTTTGCACGTTGCATTGCACAAGTCTGGACCCAGCATAAGAAACTGATGCTAATGGTATGTTGTTGATTGTGTATGGATGTTGAATTGGTTTTAATTTCCGGTGGAATGTTATTACTTTACATTTGTCAGCTCTCATGGCGTAGTGGTCACTGCGCTCGCCTTGCACGCGGGAGACCCGGGTTCGATTCCCGGCGGGGTCAAGAAATGATTGATTCCGTGACTGGCTGTTGCGGGGCCCACTCAGCCTCGTGAGGAAAATGAGTAGCTATGACATATAAATGCGCATAGCGACCGGTGCCAGCATGGTAGGTAAACATTGGATTTTAGGATTATTGAGATATTGGGAACCCGGCGCCCTTCCGATTTAAACAGAAATGGATTTTTTTTTTTTTTTTTTTTTTTTTTTTTTTTTTTTTAAGGAAATATGACCAATTTGAATTCATTTCAG
Source organism: Diaphorina citri (assembly GCF_000475195.1). Taxonomy (NCBI): domain Eukaryota; kingdom Metazoa; phylum Arthropoda; class Insecta; order Hemiptera; family Psyllidae; genus Diaphorina; species Diaphorina citri. The sequence continues at coordinate 93,790 of NW_007378049.1, read as the reverse complement.
AATTTGCTTTCGTGAAAATTCACACACAAAGGTTTTCACGTAATTTCCAGGAAAATCGATACATTTTATTCAAAACCTTTGACCAATAATTGCAGCTCCTCAATGCCCTTTGGCCCCAGTTACAAGTTACTCAAGTGAAGCTTATAATGGAGGGGTTCTATGCAAAGAGGACTTGGAGCTCTATGGGTCATTTTTGAGTAAAACGGGTCCTCCACTTCTGCATAGTGCATACCATAAAGTACAAAGTTGATATCCCGTCTTTTCACGAAGTACGAGTAAGTTACACGAGTTTCACATGAAAATTGGAAACGAAATTAACCTTGTATGGCCGGGGCCAAATTAGGTTTAACTTTTGGATTATATTAAGCAATATGATAGAATTATTTCAAAATTTTCAGCTAATTAGATTGCTTTTTTTGTGGCCCTGTCCGGTATGATTGAACTATTTCAAAATTTTCAGCCAATCAGATTGCTTGGTTTAAAATGTTTGTGGCCCCGTCCGGCCATCAGTCATTTTTCCATAAAAGTCCTCAATTTGTGTGTGGGTTCAGACCCGGTGGTGTTTTGTTTTCATAATGACTGCGTTTCCCCCTTTTATTGTCCATTTCCCTTTCCGATTTCCTCCCCTATTCCTTCTTTCTTCCCTCCCTTCCTATTTTCCACCCCATATATACCAATTCCTTCCCATGTCCTACCCGCTAGTCCTTCCCCTGGTATTCTCCTATTTAACCGTTCCTTCCCTCCCTTGAATTCCCTCTGATTCCCGTTCCTTCCCTTGTCCTACCCCCTAGTATCTTCCATTGGTTTTTGGTAACTGCACAAACTCTTTGATGTTAGTATATGGTCATAACAAACACATACAATTGTAACTGTTCATAACAAACTTATGTACCTATACAATTTTATCATTATCATACAAACATATGTATACAACTGTAACAAATATACCTACACATGTACATTGTACATTGTACAATTGTAACATACAATATTGTAACTAGTCAATAACTGAGTTGGTCTATTTCTGTACACATCAATTCACCGGACCACATCAGAATACCAGACAGTAAATGTAGGTAGATGTATGAATGAGAGAGGGAGATAATGAAGGAGAAAGAGAGAGAGAGGAGAGAGAGAGAGAGAGAGAGAAGGATATGAAGGAGAGAGAGAGAGATAAAGAGGGAGAGAGAGAGAGAGAGAGAGAGAGAGAGAGAGAGAGAGAGAGAGAGAGAGAAAGAGAGAAAGAGAGAAGGAAGAGGGAAAAAGAGGGAAACCTTTTGCAGCCCACAGGACAAATTTAGATTTCTTTGTAGTTGGAATCCACATACGTAGAAATACAGACGAACAATAAATAAAAGCTATGCATTTCCATAAAATCCAGACAGTTGCCAATGTTGTTCCCCTAAATCCCTTTGCGATCGAACACGGAAGTTAAGTGACTTACAACGTGGCACCTGTTTGGAAGGGTGACTAAGACAGAGGAAATAAAGCCGCCGTGAAAGGCTCAGACAATAGTGGGTAAGGGAAAGTCAAAGGTGGAGGCCGCCAGTATGGGAGGGGAAGAAGGAGGAGGACTAGGAGGAGGAGAAGAAGAAGAAAAGGAGGAGTGTACTGTGAGGGGAAAGGAGTTCCATATAAATTCATTAGGATAATTAAAATAAACACATTAGGTTTATTATCACTCCAAACTGACAAGCGAAATTGGAGGGAGTGTGAGTGAGAGGAAGAGGGGAGGGAGGAGACACACGGAAAGACAAGGTAGATGACGAAATGAGAAGGGGAAAGAGAAATAGAAAAGGAGGAGGAAAAGGAAGAGGGGAAGAGGAGAAGAAGGAGGAGGAAAAGGAGGAGGGGAAGAGGAGGAGAAGGAGGAGGGAGTAAAACGGGTCCTCCACTTCTGCATAGTGCATACCATAAAGTACAAAGTTGATATCCCGTCTTTTCACGAAGTACGAGTAAGTTATACGAGTTTCACATGAAAATTCGAAAAGAAATTAACCTTGTATGGCCGGGGCCAAATTAAGTTTAACTCTTGGATTATATTAAGCAATATGATAGAATTATTTCAAAATTTTCAGCTAATTAGATTGCTTTTTTTGTGGCCCTGTCCGGTATGATTGAACTATTTCAAAATTTTCAGCCAATCAGATTGCTTGGTTTAAAAACCGAAGCGAATACAATAGTCCGTCCCTTATACCTTTTTATTACTATTGTAATAATAAAGGAAGGACGGACTAAAAATCAACAAGGTCCCCTCACCTCCTCTTCCTTCTTCTCCTCCTCTAATACCTCCTCCTTTCATCTCCCCTTCCCTTCTCTTTCCTTTCTCCTCCGCCCTTTTTAATTCGCCTCAAGTTTACAGTGATTTTTTGCTCTTGACTTTTTCACTTTTTTTTTCAATACCAAAAACGGCCACTTGTTGTTCGAAGTCTCATCCTTCTTTCAAAAAATAAAAATAACTTTGTGTACCGGACAAAAAAGCTGACGAAAGCTGCTTAAAATCTTCCTTTTGATACTTTGCTTCCTCGATCAAAAATGTTTGATTTGAAATGAGAATAGTTTACTTTATTTTTTAACAATATTATAAAAGTTAGTACCTACACAATATTTTTAGATCCTCCCTAAGACTACAGAATCTTCTGGGAGGTTTCAAACTTTTACTCGCTCAGACCGCCTCGGAACGTGACAGAAAATTCTTCAGACTCAGGTCTCTCAGACGGGCTGACAGACCTAGGTCTGAAGCTTTTTCCGCGAACGTTCCGACTGTGAGCGTGAGTGGCCGGCATAAGGCCTTTGCAAGAAATCAAACTTTTACTCGCTCAGACCGCCTCGGAACGTGACAGAAAATTCTTCAGACTCAGGTCTCTCAGACGGGCTGACAGACCTAGGTCGGAAGCTTTTTCCGCGTACGTTAAATTCCGACTGTCTGAGTGTGAGTGGCCGGCATAAGGCCTTTGCAAGAAACTTTTCCTTTTTTTTTGGATGTTTAACGACTTTAACGTCACTGTATAACTGCTAGTGTTTTTAGTGACGCGGTGTTTCCCCATAATTCGGCGACAAGCTATGCGCCTATTAGGCCCTGGCGCCTCGTCACATCAACCTCACCCAAAATTAGGTAGGTACATAGGTATTCTTTAACCACGATCGAATAAACTACGGGCTAAATAATTCCCGGAGGGACGGACCCAGCTTGTTTATAGATGTTTAAAGTCACTGTATAACTGCTAGTGTTTTTAGTGACGAAGTGTTTCCCCATAATTCGACGACAAGCTAGGCGCCTATTAGGCCCTGGCGCCTCCTCACATTAACCTCGCCCAGCCTGAGTGGGGCCGGGAAAAGACAGCGGGACCCCATTGCCCAGACGGTCCCTGTTATCTATAGAAATTAGGAAGCAATGTGCTATTACTGACTTGGCCTTTGGTGTTTTCATTGCAACGGATTTCAAGCTACCATCAGAATTTCTCAATCAGCCACAGAGTGAGTTTTTCATGTTTTTTATTGTTGTTTTTTACTTCCCCTTTCTCTTCCTCTTCATCCATTCCTTTTTTTACTCTTTATTTTTTGACTCCTGTTTTCTTTACTTTTACACTGAATAGTTTTTGATCCTTTTGGAAAAGTTTTTTCTTCTTCATTTTTTTTTTTTTTTCCAAACACTTCTTTGTGATTAGTCTTTTTCGACTTTGCTTTGTGTTGCTGGTGATTTCTTTAATGGGAGTCTTTTTTTAACTTTTCCAAAGAGGTATTTGGTGTTTTTCGATTTCACACCTTTTTAATCTCTATTTATCTTTGTATTTTTATCATTTTTCAAATTTCAAATACTTGTAAAAAGGAAAATGGCAAATACAATAGGAATCGTCAAGGAATTTAACAAGCTTTGTAAATTGTGGTACTTTTGACATTTCCACTAATTTGCTGGCAGGTCTCTCTCTCTCTCTCTCTCTCTCTCTCCTTCTTCTTTCGCTTGTTTTTTCCATTCTCTCCACATTATATATTTTATTCTAGTAGTTTTCAGGGCCAAACTATACCTCAGAGATCTTAAGGAGCCCCTTGAGCCAAAACATCTCTTTTCCAACCCTGTCCTCAAAGGAAATCCAAAGAGGAATCTCCAGACAGACAATAGCAAGTCAAATAACTCTCTCTCGGATTCGATCGTTACTATTTCCACTCCATTGAGTTTTCTATTCGCCATTCCACGGGCCCGGGGGGAGTCAGAGTGTTGCAAAGGGAGGGGAAGTGAGCGTGTTAATTTAATTTTCGAATCTAATGACGTGACACTTTGTACTAATGGTTTGTGTTTCTGTTTGATTGTTCCTCGACTCTGTCCACACATTTTCAACGAATAACGTGAATTTCAAGTTTTATCTCGACGATTTTTTTTCCTTCTGTCCGTTGGATTTGCTATACTCTTGAACGTTTTGTCCGATTGACAGATTTATTTGTTAAATTGTAATTAAGATAAAACAGTACAACAGTTGAAACTCGTTTTCAAAGGAAGCCGAAACGGCCTTTGTAGTACAACTTATCAAAGTAGCCATTGTATTTTTTAACCTATTGTTTTTCCCCCTAAAATGCTCTAAATAACACAAAAAGCAGATTAAGACTGAATCAAACTAAGATTTAAGGGGACTACCTGACCTTCAGGAGTCAAAAGTTAGGGCTTTTCTTCCCCTGAAGAAAAAATGAAGAGGGAATGAGAAAGAAGGAAGCAAGGAAGGAAAAAGAATGGTGGAGAAACAAAAGAACGGTCAGAGAGACGTAGAAATGAAAAAAGAGGGAGAAAAGAGAAGGGGAGAGAGAGGAAAATACTAAAAAGAGAGAAAGTGTGTGAGAGGAGACGAAGAGAGAGAGAGGGAGGGAGAGAGAGAGAGGGGGGGGGGAGAGGGAGAAGAGGAGAGACTGAAAAGAGAGAAAGTGTGTGAGAGAGAGGGAGGGGAAAGAGACGAATAGAGAAAGAGAGAGAGGGAGGGAGGGAGAGAGAGAAAGGAACAAAAAATAAAAATAAAGGTAAAGTGTGAGAGGTCTAAAATCACCAAAGCGTACAAGATGAACTCGGAGGAAGAGGCGAAAAAAAGAGGGGGAGAGAAAGTAGGAGAGGTGGAAGGAAGGGGAGGGAGGGGATGCAAGTTTCTTAAAGTTGTTTCAAAATATCCTCGGGAGAGTGATAAATCTTTCGTCTCCCTCCCAAACACTACCTCCTCCCTCCCGATCTAAACCTCCCCTACTCTTCTCTCCCTTTTGTCTTGAAAAAGGGAAGGGGGGAGGGTATTTTCTTTTCTTGACCGCTATTAAAATTTCACCTCACTCCTTTCCATTTACACCTCCATGTCTCTGTCTCTCTCTCTCTCCCCCTCTCTCACATCCTGTTTTCTCTCCTTGTTCATCTATTGTGTTTTTTGTTTTATATTGTTTGGATAGGGAAAAAGCAACCTCTCTCCCCCTCCCTCTCTCCCTCCCTTTTCCTTTTTCTCCCTCTCTGTTGTTTGATTTTGAGATTAATTTCTCTTCTCGCTCTTTTTTAAGAGAGACAGATGGACGAAGAGAGGGGGGTGGGGGAGGGAATAGGAAGACAGAAAAGGGAACAAAAGACAGAAGGGAGAAAAGGAAGAAGGGAAGAATAGATCAGTTGCGCTTACTTGGGTGATGTTTCAAAGTCATAGAGCAGGAAAAATTAGGACCAACGGATTATTTTCAAAAATACCGGTAAATCGTGAAGTTTGACGTCACGGCATACGCTCCCGTAGGCGATGACGTCATAATTCATGACTCTCGCTTCGTTTGTTTGTGCGCAAGCGTTTCTGCGCATTTTGACGTGAAATCTGACGTCACAACTCATTGAACTTTTTCATTAGAACGGCAATTAAAAATGGCATTTCGACCTTTAAAATTTCCTTTTTCGGAGTTTTGACCTCAGATTTGGATTTTCCACAACTTTTTACGTAGGAATCGACCTTTTATTAATAATATTTTCCCAATTGCAACTCCTCCATTGAGTTTGGGTGAGGGACAAAACGGGGCAGGAGAGAGGGTTAAAAGACAGAAAGGGAAGGAAAAGAGGGAAAGAGAAGTGCATTATTGGTTTGTGTTGAGGGTTTACAGATTTGGATTTTCCACAACTTTTTACGTAGGAATCGACCTTTTATTAATAATATTTTCCCAATTGCAACTCCTCCATTGAGTTTGGATGAGGGACAAAACGGGGCAGGAGAGAGGGTTAAAAGACAGAAAGGGAAGGAAAAGAGGGAGAGACAAGTGCATTATTGGTTTGTGTTGAGGGTTTTGGAGGAAATGGTTCTCCCTTTATTCCAAATATAAGGTTTAAGTCACCCATCCATTTATTGGCCTTGTTCGATGAGGGTTTAGGAGGAAATGTTTTTTGCTACTCTAAAGGTTTATCAGCTTTGTATAAAGTCTACACTAAGGTAAGGAACAGCACTTATGGCTTGAACCCTCGACAAAGGGAGAGTTTTACCAACGATTCCCCTAAGACCCTAAGGTGTGATTTTTTTTTTTTTTTTCCAACTGTAACAAAGGAGATCTTATCGTCCCGATATTGAAGAGAAAAGGACAGGATAGGAGAACGTCAGCCGTTCCGAGAACTTCATCTATGATAAAGTTCGGCACAGCCGGGAATCGAACCGCGATCTAGAGCTTAATAAATAATGTTCGTTGTATTTGAGGATATTACAATTGAGTGGTTCAAGCAAAAACGACTTAAGGCCATAAGAAATATATGAGTTTTGAATCGTTTTTTGCGTCAAATCTCCCCAAATCGACCTAGCACTCCGTAGACCCAACTACTTTCAAGAAGGGAGCCGGATTGAATTTCTCCCAGTAGAACTCAGTAGATGATTCTTGTTTCTCGATAAAGCATTGTGCCACGCCTCAATGACAGGTTCATTTTGAGCGCCGATAATTTATTTGCTCTCTCACAGCAGGTAGGAGGTAGGATATTGAAAGTCACATTTCATGAAGAAGTAATAACTTTGTCCACACTCAGTCTCTCTCCAACATATTTCTTTTCATTTTATGAACTGCCAGTGGTGAATGGTGAGCTTTTCAAAAGGGGAAGCGATAAAGCCATAAATAAACGTAGGGAGTACGGTTAACCCGGTGGTAACGGGTTTACTTGACATGCTAAAGTTCCCGGGTTCGAATCCCACCGAAAATCCACACTCAGTCTCTCTCCAACATATTTCTTTTCATTTTATGAACTGCCAGTGGCGAATGGTGAGCTTTTCAAAAGGGGAAGCAATAAAGCCATAAATAAACGTAGGGAGTACGGTTAGCCCAGTGGTAACGCGATAGCTTGACATGTAGCTGATTGACACCTTCTGACTGTATATATACAGTCAGAAGGTGTCTATAGTATTTAGATTTTTGATTGCAAATATTTCAACGGACACCCCAGAGAAGGGATAGAGGGGGATAAAATGTAAATTAAATCCCGGATTGGGAGAAGGGAGAGGGAAAAAATAGGGTGACAGGGGGAGAGAGAGGGAATAAAGGGACTGGAAGGGAGAAAAAAAGGGAGAAAGTGGAGAAGGGAAGTAGGGGAACTGGGAGGAAAAGGAGGGGAGGGTACGTTAAATGAAATCCGAGTAACACTATAATATATCGTCATAGTATACTGTGTAAAAATATCTACATAGATATACTGTATCGTACTAATAATAATAAAAACCTATACGCGAAACTAAAGAACACCTGAACTCACTGCTATAACACCAGTGCCGTGGTGGTTGGGTGGAAAAGAAAGCTAGGTCTCGGGTTCAATTCCCTCTCTGGGTGAACGGTTGATTTTCTCCTATCCTGTCCTACTTCCCCCTTTGATTTCGGGACGGCAATAACTCCGTTGTTGGAGTTCCTTTTCTTCGCCATTTTCCGTGTACAGACGGGGTCGGCGTTTTTCGTTATTCTCTCAATCAGCCCTAGGATTATTTCTTTTGTATTGGCATTTGGTAGGTGCTACAAATTGTTTACATAAACTTAATTTAAGTAATTTTGTATCTTAAATCTTGTTTCCTTCCACAATTCGAGACATATCTCTCTCCATCCCTCCCTATCTCTCTCTCTCCCTTCATGTTACTCTTCTTCTCTCACACTCTCTCTCTCTCTACCTCCTTCGTTTCTCTATCTCTCTCTCTCTCCCCTTCCCTCTATCTCTCTCTCTCTTCTTCCCTCTATCTCTCTCTAATTTCCTCTCCCTCCCACTCTCTCTCCTTCCCTCTATCTCTCTCTAATTTCCTCTCCCTCCCTCTTTCTCTCTTCCTCTGTGGAGGATCTTTCTCTTCTATACATCACTCTCTCTCTCTCCATCCCTCTATCTCCCTCTACAGGAAGTTCGCACTCAATTCCAAGGGGGGAGACATTGTAAGCATCTTTTCTTTAAAGCTTTCTTATTATGAGCTTGGGAGAAGATATATCTGTATTGTTCCATATATTAAAACAAAACTATTAAAACTCGTCCCCCCTGAAACTTTGTCTCTCCTCCACTGGCTTATTACAAGGTAGACGGTAGGTAGGTAGGTACTAGTAGCAGTACGTCCCATATTATACCCAGTACCCAGTGTTATTGTAGTACATTTTCCCGATATTTATGGCGTACCAAATCTGTGTGTCGTGAGCATATTTTTTTGAAAAACGTAAAACAGGATTGGCGAAAACCCTCCTAAAACGTACAACAGAAGTAACCTCTGTCGCCTAGTGGTTTGCCAATTTTATGTAGTTATTCACAAAGAATTTACAGTCAGTCGCATAACTGAATCATTCTTTTCCGTGTCTGTAAGAGTCTTTGTCTCATCTTGGATCCTTTGTTTCATATTGAAAGGATTCTACGTCTTTATAAAACCCCTTGGACGTCCCGGAACAACTACCTATATCTGGTCTCCTTCCAGTCACTTAACTACTGAATACCTATATGCAGTTGATGGGTGCTTCCTAGAGATAACTTATTAGCTTTTGGTTTCAGTTTGCTATCTGTTAGGCCCCCTGGAGAAAAAGCTTTCTAGGTGTTGTGGTTCTAGAGATAGAGCGATCAGTGTGTGAAATGTGAACTGTGAATGGATCTCGTTCTTATAATATAAGATTCACAAAGAATAATTTACAGTCAGTCGCATAACTGAATCATTCTTTTCCGTGTCTGTAAGAGTCTTTATCTCATCTTGGATCCTTCGTTTCATATTGGAAGGATTCTACGTCTTCAAAACCCCTTGAATGTCCAGAAACAACTACCTATAATCTGGTCTCCTTCCAGTCACTTAACTACTGAATACGCTGAATACCTATATGCAGTTGATGGGTGCTTCCTAGAGATAACTTATTAGCTTTTGGTTTCAGTTTGCTATCTGTTCAGCCCCCCTGGAGAAAACAACCTGTGTACGGAAATGTTAAAATTTAAAGGAATTTGTTTCTTTTGAAAGGATTAGGGCCTGTTCAATATTCATCAGGTGGCATTACACTTGAGTTCACAAGCACAGAATTTGATGTCATCAGGTGGCATCATATTTCAATTCATGCATAGGATTTGTAAAGGAATTTGTTTCTTTTGAAAGGATTAGGGCCTGTTCAATATTCATCAGGTGGCATTACACTTGAGTTCACAAGCACAGAATTTGGTGTCATCAGGTGGCATCATATTTCAATTCATGTAAATGTTAAAATTTAAAGGAATTTGTTTCTTTTGAAAGGATTAGGGCCTGTTCAATATTCATCAGGTGGCATTACACTTGAGTTCACACAAGCACAGAATTTGGTGTCATCAGGTGGCATCATATTTCAATTCATGCATAGGATTTAGTCACACACAGTATGTGAGGTGCATACGGCTATATTTTGCCGTCTGTTATTTCATTTACCCAGGCCGTATTGAATTAGAGGAAATTTTACAGGCGCAAAATATAAACCCGAAGCCCATTATTTATTCTAATTTAACCCTTTCATAAACCCCAGCGAGAGCAATAGATTTGTAACCAGAAGGACCACGGTTCGAATCTTGTTGGCGACTTGAATAGGTAGGTGGGAAAGAAGGTCGGTTTGTAAGATTACAGACCGAGTTGATTCAAGGGGGGGTCATAGGAAGCAGAAAGAGAAAGAGATGTAGTGTAGGTAGATGTATGAATGAGAGAGGGAGATAATGAAGGAGAAAGAGAGAGAGAGGAGAGAGAGAGAGAGAGAGAGAAGGAAGAGGGACACCTTTTGCAGCCCACAGGACAAATTTAGATTTCTTTGTAATTGGAATCCACATACGTAGAAATACAGACGAACAATAAATAAAAGCTATGCATTTCCATAAAATCCAGACATTTGCCAATGATGTTCCCCTAAATCCCTTTGCGATTTCGAGGATAACAAAACTGATCGAACACGGAAGTTAAGTGACTTACAAGCTTACAACGTGGCACCTGTTTGGAAGGGTGACTAAGACAGAGGAAATGAAGCCTTGATCAAAGGCTTAGACAATAGTGGGTAAGGGAAAGTCAAAGGTGGAGGCCGCCAGTATGGAGGGGAAGAAGGAGGAGGACTAGGAGGAGGAGAAGAAGAAAAGGAGGAGTGTACTGTGAGGGGAAAGAAGTTCCATATAAATTCATTAGGATAATTAAAATAAACACATTAGGTTTATTATCACTCCAAACTGACAAGCGAAATTGGAGGGAGTGTGAGTGAGAGGAAGAGGGGAGGGAGGAGACACACGGAAAAACAAGGTAAAGGAGAAAAGGAGGAGGAGGAAAAGGAGGAGGGGAAGAGGAGGAGAAGGAGGAGGAGGGGAAGAGGAGGAGAAGGAGGAAGAGGAGGAGGAGGATAAGGAATGAACGGACTAAGAACAGGGAACGAGAGGAGAAGAAAGAAGAATAAGGAGGAGGAGGAGAGGGACAAGAAGGTGGGAAAAAGGAGAAGAAGAACGAGGAGGAGAAAAAGGAGAGAGTTAATATAACTCCCTCTCCCATAACACTTATAGGAGTCCCCTAAATCCGAAGGAGGAGAAAAAGAAACAGGAAGAAGAGAAAGGGGAAAGAGTTAATCTAACTCCCTCTCCCATAACACTTATAGGAGTCCCCTAAACCTAACCATTTTCATAAGCCCACATCCATATTTCCAAGCCTCTTCCGGTCTTTCTTTCATTTAGGGATTACGGTATTCGTGAAATATTTAATGCAATTTTGAATAATAAATCTTTGATAAGAGAGGAACGATTAACCCAAAATGTAAGAGATGTGCATAAAATAGACATCGTATGAAGACTACTAAGGGAATGGGTGAGAGAGGGAGAGAAAGTGGATGAATAGATAGATTAAGAGAGAAAAACAGAGGGAAGGGAGATAGAGGAAGAGAGAGGAAGGGTGAGAGAGAGAGAAAAACGGAGAGAGGGGAAGGGTGGTGTGAGGAAGAGAGATCAAGAGAGGGAGTGTGAGAGAGAAAGAGAGAGAGAGTGCACTCCAAACTGACAAGCGAAATTGGAGGGAGTGTGAGTGAGAGGAAGAGGGGAGGGAGGAGACACACGGAAAGACAAGGTAGATGACTAAATGAGAAGGGGAAAGAGAAGGAGAAAAGGAGGAGGAGGAGGAAAAGGAGGAGGAGAAGGAGGAGGAAAAGGAGGAGGAGGATAAGGAATGAACGGACTAAGAACAGGGAACGAGAGGAGAAGAAAGAAGAAGAATAAGGAGGAGGAGGAGGAGAGGGACAAGAAGGTGGGAAAAAGGAGAAGAAGAACGAGAAGGAGGAGAAAAAGAAACAGGAAGAAGAGAAAGGGGAAAGAGTTAATCTAACTCCCTCTCCCATAACACTTATAGGAGTCCCCTAACCCTAACCATTTCCATAAGCCCACATCCATATTTCCAAGCCTCTTCCGGTCTTTCTTTCATTTAGGGATCACGGTATTCGTGAAATATTTAATGCAATTTTGAATAATAAATCTTTGATAAGAGAGGAACGATTAACCCAAAATGTAAGAGATGTGCATAAAATAGACATCGTATGAAGACTACTAAGGGAATGGGTGAGAGAGGGAGAGAAAGTGGATGAAGAGATAGATTAAGAGAGAAAAACAGAGGGAAGGGAGATAGAGGAAGAGAGAGAGGATATAGAGAGGAAGGGTGAGAGAGAGAGAAAAACGGAGAGAGGGGAAGGGTGGTGTGAGAAAGGAAGAGAGATCAAGAGAGGGAGTGTGAGAGAGGAAGAGAGAGAGAGTGAGAGAGGAAGAGAGAGAGAGAAGGGTGGAAGGAGGAATACAGAAATATGCGGGTTTCCTGGATTTTACCCGGATCTTGTGGTGTAGAAACTTTAGGCATCAGCGTTAATTTAAGTAATTTTGTATCTTAAATCTTGTTTCCTTCCACAATTCGAGACATATCTCTCTCCATCCCTCCCTATCTCTCTCTCTCTCTCCCTTCATGTTACTCTTCTTCTCTCACACTCCCTCTCTCTCCTTCCTTCCTTTATCTCTCTCTCCCCTTCCCTCTATTTCTCTCTCTCTCTCTCCTTCCCTCTATCTCTCTCTAATTTCCTCTCCCTCCCTCTTTCTCTCTTCCTTTGTGGAGGATCTTTCTCTTCTATACATCACTCTCTACCTCCCTCCCTCTACAGGAAGTTCGCACTCAATTCCAAGAGGGAGGGGGTGGGAATTTTAAATTAATTAATAAACGCGTACGCTTAATTAAGTTTATATCAAGTGATAATACCGCACTGTCTTATCGGAATAGGATATGTACGTACTTTATTATATACAGGGTTGTACTTTTCGTTGCTTATACCAACCTCAGTGGTGGACTCTGGATATGGAGATTGGTGGTTCGAGTCCAAGTCAAGTCATAAAATTTGGCGTAATGTATTAAGCGGGGAACAACATTTGTGACAAGCATTTATTGCTTGATACAAGTAAAATTCTTTTCAATTAGTTGCTTATTTAGGTACCTAGGGGTATTATAGGGTGTATTTCAACTTGCGAAACCCCTTGTTTTTTTTTTTTTTTAAGCTGAAATTACCTAGGGGTATTATAGGGTTTATTTCAACTTGCGAAACCCCTTTTTTTTTTTTTTTTTTAAGCTGAAATCATGAATTTGTAACGGATCTTCCCAGTTTCTCCACCACTCCAAATGTGTCAGTGTGCTACCCAAAAATTCGCGTGAGATGAAAATTCCTCCTAGTTGAAATCAATTCGAATTCGGACTTCCCGGCTTGAGTATCGAAAAGTAAAGGAAAGCTTTCGCATTTCGAAAGCAAAAGTTCTTCAAAAGCAAACGAGCAAAAACGAAAAGAGTGTGGGTAGGAAAAGAAAAGAAAAAGGAAGAGAGAGAGAAGGGAGGAAGGGAAGGAGGGAGAGAGAAATAGGGACAGAACATCACGTATCAGTTTTATGTGACTTATTTGATTTTACCTTTCATTCCCCCCCCCCTCTCTCTCTCCCTCTCTCTCGCTCATCTTATTTCTTCATTTTTTATTTTTGTTTCGTATTACTTATGATTAAGTTTTCTTGTTATTCCATTTTCTTCCTCATTTCCTTCCCTATCCATTCTCTCTATTCCTTATTCCCTTCTGATAACCTTCCTAACTTCCTATCTGTTCTCGTTTCTCCTCCTTTTCATCCAGTTCTCTAATATTCTATCATCTGCTTACTGCTCATTGAATATAGCCACGTTCTTCTACTCAAGACAGAAGGATCTCAAATTCTCGAGGTAGTTTGTCCAGGACCGAAATATCTACAATTCTACACTTTATCTCACCCTCACCAAGATTCTCAGGTTTGGCCGCTATTCGACCTCTAATTTGTGATGCGGCCGCTATTCGACCTCTAATTTGTGATGCGCCCACTATTCGGTCTCCAATTTGAAATATTTAGGTGGTTGTTGTCGTTTTTATACACAGGTTATTCCCTTCTGATAACCTTCCTAACTTCCTATCTGTTCTCGTTTCTCCTCCTTTTCATCCAGTTCTCTAATATTCTATCATCTGCTTGCTGCTGATTGAATATAGCCACGTTCTTCTACTCAAGACAGAAGGATCTCAAATTCTCAAGGTAGTTTGTCCAGGACCGAAATAATCTACAACTCTACACTTTATCTCACCCTCACCAAGACTCTCAGGTTTGGCCGCTATTCGACCTCTAATTTGTGATGCGGCCGCTATTCGGCCTCCAATTTGTGATATTTAGGTGGTTGTTGTTGGTTTTATACACAGGTCTAGCCTAGGTTTGGCTTAAAATTTTTTTTTTTTTTTTTTTTTTTTTTTTTTTTTTTTTTTTTTTTTTTTTGGAAGACCAAGGGTAGATTTCAGTAACCTACTTTTTAGCTCCTAACAACCTGTGAGCTTAACAGCCCTGTTAAGCCTATACAAATCAAATGGAACTTAACAGGTTGTTAATTTAACAGGCCTTTTAAGAGCTGAAAAAATATTGGTGAAACCCACCGTAGGCCTGTTGAATAGAGCCACCACCTCACAAGATGCATCAAGTGTTGAAAAGCTAACCAAACATCAGCTATCAAAAGTAGAAAAAAACTCGAAAGCTCACTCACCTTCATACACGGTCAGCGAAGCCTCGGCGCTCACCGCATCTCCAACTCCGTTTTCCGCCACGCACTCATAAACCGCATCATCCCGGGCGTGCCGCACCGGTTCAATCCGTAGCAAACTGCCGCCCGGCGGAAACTCCTGCACCATGTAGCGGGACTGCGTGCCGGACACGCGCTTCCCGTTTTTCCGCCACTGGATGACGGGAATGGGGTCGCCGCGCGCGATGCAATAGAAGGACGTGATGCCGCCCGCCTTGACCGCCTGGTTGCGGGGACGGAGCGTTATCTCGGGGGGATCTGAGGGGCAGAGAAAAAGGGAAAGGGTTAGTGTATGGACGTTAAAACTAGAAAGGGTTAATTGTGAAGACAAGAAAAGGTTAATTTTGGAGTGGAATTCCAAATTACTATCTAATCTGTGTAGATAATTAAATAATAGAAAGTTAAAACATGTACCTAGGTATGTAAATACTTTTTTAATGCCAGAGAGCCAGAGTAGGGTGAAAAAGTCCTTTTTTGCCCAAATAGAAAGGGTTAATTGTGAAGACAAGAAAAGGTTAATTTTGGAGTGGAATTCCAAATTACTATCTAATCTGTGTAGATAATTAAATAACAGAAAGTTAAAACATGTACCTAGGTATGTAAATACTTTTTTAATGCCAGAGAGACAGAGTAGGGTGAAAAAGTCCTTTTTTTGCCCAACAGTTTCAATAAGTGAGACTTTTACAGACTAAAAGTACTTAAACATTGTCACAACAAGGTGTTATACTGAAAGATTAAAGGTTTGCAAGTTGGCGCAGTCGATTTTAGCAAATTGGCGATTGACGATTTACACTTGCGGTCAGAGACTAGCTTACCGGTCAAAGCCGCTAGTACAGACCTAATCTCTAATCCCCAAGTTAACTTAAGCCATAAGGCGGAAAACTTGGCCTAATTTGAACATCGGAACCATCAGGTAACCTTGGAGAGTGAGAGAGAAAAAAGTTAATTAAAAAAAAAAAAGTAAAAAAAGGGGGCGAAAAAATGTATAAATTTCGAATGAACGAATTAAAAACTTGAGCAAACATTGGGGATTTCAAGGAGGGGGGAGGGGCGCCACGGGGGGGCCAACGCGAGAAAGAAGGGGGTATTGTGGATTGTAATAAGTTTTAAAAAGCTTTTTAATGGTATTCCACAAAATTGAAGGGCTCTCTCTCTCTCGTTCTCTGTAGGAGGAATAACGAAAAAACAAAAAGCCTTCCCCCCCCCACGAATCCTTCCCTTCCCCTCTCAGAACCCTTTCTCCCCTCCTCTCCTCCTTCCAGAACTCTTTCTCCTCTCTTCGATATCTTGCCCCTCCCTTACCCCTTTTCTTCTTCTAAAAATTCATTTGAATTTTCGTCAATTTTGCGCTTTTTTTTCCTGGAGGGTGTGCAAGGGGACACCCTGATTGAATCCATTGTTGTCGTCATTTTGTTTGGTTTATTGCAATTTTTTTCGACGGTAATTATTCCAGGGGTTCGAGGGATCTACTTATTGAAATTGAAAAAGAAAAAGGGGTTTTTGAGAGGTTTTCTTTCTTTTTTGAAGTGGGGGGATTTGAGAACTTTTCATCATTTGTTATTAAAGGGCTTATTTTATGCGATTTTTCGATTGGCTTGGTAGACAATGACTAAAAAGAAGAAGTAAATATCGTAGAAAGCAATGCAGCACCGTTTGAGCGTATTACCTTTAACCCAACAAAAATATAACCCGTAAAAAGAGGACCAAGTTCCTGACTGACCTCTTCCTCAAAAAGTCGGATTTCAAGAAATCTTACCTAGGAAACGGACTAACCGGAGAAAAAAAAATAATAAAAGAAAGCAAAAATCGCGGGGGAAAAAATTACACGAGGCGCCTTTAGCGCGGCGTCGAGGGAAATCCAAAGAGGAAAAATCCAAAGAGAAACTCGGGGAGGCGGGGCTAGTTTATGAGATGCAAAGAGACATAAATATGGCGCTCCGGGTATAATGAGCTTTTATAATGCAAAACTTTATGCAAAGGATTCCCGCCGCTCCGCTGAAGATATTAAAGGTGCTTTTAATATCAATTAATATAGACAGACTTTATGTCGTTCAAGAAAGAAAGCGCATTAAAAAAAGAAAGGAAAAAATCCCTTGTTACTATATCGTTGAAAAGTTGCGTTCTCTTCTTTATCTAAACGAAAAAAGTGCACTCTCCGCCAACTACACTTAAGTGTACTTTTATTTTTACTTTCTATTACATTAATGTAGGTACTTTTGTTTTTAATTTCTATAGGTACTTAGGTAATGAGAAAGTATTTTAATAGGTCCGATTTTGCAAATATTCGAAATTTTGATTTAGAATTGGGTGGAAATAACCTCTTTGAGGTCTCCCTGGGTTCAGAGAGGGGTTATTAGTGAATACCTCAAGAACGGTTTGTCGTAGATCGAATATACCTATATTTCCTGTGCTTCAAATACGTGAATGCAAACAATTTCGTTAAAAGCAGACGGTCACCCGACTTCAGTGATGAATGATCACTAGAGCCAGACATTTGCCAAGGTGCCCTTTTGAGCGATAACATTCGCAGTCAACAGCACCGGACAAAAAGCTACGATATGAGGTAATAGAAAGTCGTGTTCCGTTCACCGAAGTTTTCTTTTCCCGCCTCCAGAACTTTTGAGCTTTCCGCCTTTGATGCTATCGAAAAAAAGTTCTTTATTGACACAGTCGGAGACAAGAGAGGGAAGAGGCGAGGGTTTCAGCCTTTTTATTGACATTAAGCCTTGTACTTGATAATCAGGGTACTTACACGTGAGAAGTTAAATCATGCTTAGGTAAATTGGCTGATAAAGAGGACTTTTTAAGTGCTATCATCATGATCATTAACAGAGGAAAGTATAAAGCAGTAAAGAAGACTTGAGAGGAAAGGGATGGAGAAGGGAGGAGGCGTTAGATAGGAAGGTATATGGAGGGGTGGGATAAAGGAGGGTAACGCCGACCCCAAATAAGATTTGGAAAAGGCGCAGTAAAAGAAGACGATCACTACTTTATCTTATCCTCGTTTCTAGTAGCGGACCTTACTGATTTTGTATTTTGTTCTAAGGACAATACTTCCCTACCTTTACGGTACATGAACTCTTCTCAATGTTCTCGGTAAAGGCATTTCAAAGTTGTCATTATCAGTTTCATCTTGATCCCGGCCCTGACAGTATCAACAAGGGCGTCCTCTTGGAAACACTTCTTCTGTTTCTTGGAAACACTTTTGTTTCTTAGAAACATTTCTTCCGTTTCTTGGAAACACTCGGATCTCTCTTATGGCATCATGCTCCACGATCCTTTCTTCACAAAAAAAAAAAAAAAAAAAAAAAAAAAATTTTGGCGCAACATTATTTTCTCAAGAGCTGCTCCTATTTTACGACGAATCTCCTCCCAATGAAAATTTCCCCATTTTCGTCTTCGTCTTCCTTTTCTTTTTTAACAATTTACTTTTTGCTGCTTTTGTTTTTTCAAAAGTTATTAAATTCGCTGAGAAAGATGAGGAACTTGTTCTGTTCTGGGGCGCGGAACCCTCTCATAAAATATCTTTTTAATAATGTTCTTACGTGTGGTACTTCATACTTCAATTATACACCAGTACATCAGCGTTATTTTCTCCTTAAGATGGGCGCGCGGCCGCTGAGGAAGGGTGCGTTCACACGATACCCGCGCGACGCGGGGTCCTAGTTTTGTCCCGACTCGAAATCACTAACACCTGTTGAAATGAACTGGTAGAGCCCTTTTTGTAAAAGGGAGCCTTAGCCTTGTGCTAGCCTATTTGTCAGCTCGGAAGGTGTGTGGTGAAAAAGATCGAGACCCAGGTCTGTCAGACCATCTGAGACCGGCGGTCTGAAGCTTTTCCCGCCACACACGTTCTGATTGAGCATGAGTGACTGGCCTTGACCATGGTCAGATGGAGTTCAAAAAGCCAACCAGTCTTGATTTGAAATCACAGTTAGGGGTAATCATACTAAATATTGTGGACACAGATCTCTGACCTTTTTGCGATCATTTACATACGGTCCCTTCTAAACCGTCCTCAGCTTACTCCATACACAAAAAGCCCACTCTGAGGCTTAGGTGTTTGGGTAACTGCCCCAAAGGATGGGTTAGCTTATACGAATCTACGAAACCGTCCCCAAACTACCCTTTTCGATCAGAGTCAAACATCAACACAGATCTTTCCACCACTTAGCAGAGCATCGTGTGTAAATCGCCCTGAACCGTTTAAGTCGTCTCAAATTTCCAGAGCCTTCTGAGAAGAAAATGAATTTCCTAACAAGAAACTAAGGGAAAAGAGGATAATAGGGGACGGAGAAGGAGGGAAAGAGAAGAAACGGAGGGAAGAAGAGAAGGTAAAAAGGAGGGAGAAAAGTGAGACTACCTCCAAACCATTCTGGAGCGTTGAGATCATTTCCTTATGAAACACAAGACTTCTTCTCCTCTTCTTCTTCTTCTACTTTTCTTCGTTTTCCTTCTTCTTCTTCTCTCCTCCTCCTCCTCCTCCTCCTCCTCTCCTCCTCTCCTTCTTCTTCTCCTTTTCCTTCGTTTCCTTTTTCTTCTCTCCTCTTCCTTCTTCTCCTTCTCTTCCTTCTCCTTCCTCCTCTTTCTCTTCCACTTGAGCCATGTGCGCCTTTTTAAAAATAAATAAATAAAATGGGAAGTTAATTTTTTGTTGTTCGTAAGAACGAAGGTGCTTGAGTTTGAGGTGTTTTTTGACCTCCGTCTCTCTCCTCGTTCTTTATTTCTTCCTCTTCCCCTTCTCTTTCTTCTTCCTCCTTTTCTTTTTTCTTCGTCTTCTTTTTTCAAAATCCCTTTTGTACTTTTTAATTTTTTAAAAAATGTTTTCGGGTCAAGAGGTGATGTAAGAAAAGTTTTGTAAAGGGAAAAATGAGTTTTCAAAGTAAAAAGCGTCAAGGTGTGCTGATGGGGGAAATTTCCTCCTCATTCGTTTTAATTGACGGGTAGGTCCAAGTACTTTAGTGACTTGGAGAAATCACTCTGAAATAGGCCCCCCTAATGGTTTATTAGAATAGAAAATTTTCCTTTGTGAACAAAGTTCTTTAAAATAGAACTTAGGTACTTATGTCCATGGAAAAAAGAGATATGTAAACTAAAAGAAGATGAAGGAGGAGGAAGAGGAGGAGGAGGAAGAGGAGGAGGAGGGGAAGGAAGAGGAGGAGGAGGGTAAGGAAGAGGAGAAGAAAAAGGACGAGATGAAGGAGAAAGAGCAGAAGGCGAGGAAGAAGACAAACATCCATTTAAAAACTTTCACCGAGGCTCTTTATGTCTTTAATAACGCGAGAAAGAAGGGGGTATTGTGGATTGTAATAAGTTTTAAAAAGCTTTTTAATGGTATTCCACAAAATTGAAGGGCTCTCTCTCTCTCGTTCTCTGTAGGAGGAATAACGAAAAAACAAAAAGCCTTCCCCCCCCCACGAATCCTTCCCTTCCCCTCTCAGAACCCTTTCTCCCCTCCTCTCCTCCTTCCAGAACTCTTTCTCCTCTCTTCGATATCTTGCCCCTCCCTTACCCCTTTTCTTCTTCTAAAAATTCATTTGAATTTTCGTCAATTTTGCGCTTTTTTTTCCTGGAGGGTGTGCAAGGGGACACCCTGATTGAATCCATTGTTGTCGTCATTTTGTTTGGTTTATTGCAATTTTTTTCGACGGTAATTATTCCAGGGGTTCGAGGGATCTACTTATTGAAATTGAAAAAGAAAAAGGGGTTTTTGAGAGGTTTTCTTTCTTTTTTGAAGTGGGGGGATTTGAGAACTTTTCATCATTTGTTATTAAAGGGCTTATTTTATGCGATTTTTCGATTGGCTTGGTAGACAATGACTAAAAAGAAGAAGTAAATATCGTAGAAAGCAATGCAGCACCGTTTGAGCGTATTACCTTTAACGCAACAAAAATATAACCTGTAAAAAGAGGGCCAAGTTCCTGACTGACCTCTTCCTCAAAAAGTCGGATTTCAATATATCTTACCTAGGAAACGGACTATTCGATTGGCTTGGTAGACAATGACTAAAAAGAAGAAGTAAATATCGTAGAAAGCAATGCAGCACCGTTTGAGCGTATTACCTTTAACCCAACAAAAATATAACCCGTAAAAAGAGGACCAAGTTCCTGACTGACCTCTTCCTCAAAAAGTCGGATTTCAAGAAATCTTACCTAGGAAACGGACTAACCGGAGAAAAAAAAATAATAAAAGAAAGCAAAAATCGCGGGGGAAAAAATTACACGAGGCGCCTTTAGCGCGGCGTCGAGGGAAATCCAAAGAGGAAAAATCCAAAGAGAAACTCGGGGAGGCGGGGCTAGTTTATGAGATGCAAAGAGACATAAATATGGCGCTCCGGGTATAATGAGCTTTTATAATGCAAAACTTTATGCAAAGGATTCCCGCCGCTCCGCTGAAGATATTAAAGGTGCTTTTAATATCAATTAATATAGACAGACTTTATGTCGTTCAAGAAAGAAAGCGCATTAAAAAAAGAAAGGAAAAAATCCCTTGTTACTATATCGTTGAAAAGTTGCGTTCTCTTCTTTATCTAAACGTTCCCGCCGCTCCGCTGAAGATATTAAAGGTGCTTTTAATATCAATTAATATAGACAGACTTTATGTCGTTCAAGAAAGAAAGCGCATAAAAAAAAGAAAGGAAAAAATCCCTTGTTACTATATCGTTGAAAAGTTGTGTTCTCTTCTTTATCTAAACGAAAAAAAGTGCACTCTCCGCCAACTACACTTAAGTGTACTTTTATTTTTACTTTCTATTACATTAATGTAGGTACTTTTGTTTTTACTTTCTATAGGTACTTAGGTAATGAGAAAGTATTTTAATAGGTCCGATTTTCCAAATATTCGAAATTTTGTTTTGGAATTGGGTGGAAATAACCTCTTTGAGGTCTCCCTTGGGGGGAAATAACCTCTTTGGGTTCAGAAAGGGGTTTTTAGTAAATACCTCAAGAACGGTTTGCCGTAGATCGAATATATATTTCCTGTGCTTCAAATACGTGAATGCAAACAACTTCGTTAAAACCAGACAGTCACCCGACTTCAGTGATGAATGATCACTATGTGCCAGACATTTGCCAAGGTGCCCTTTTGAGCAATAACATTCGCAGTCAACAGCACCGGACAAAAAGCTACGATATGAGGTAATAGAAAGTCGTGTGCCGTTCACCGGAATTTTCTTTTCCCGCCTCCAGAACTTTTGAGCTTTCCGCCTTTGATGCTATCGAAAAAAAGTTCTTTATTGACACAGTCGGAGACAAGCGAGGGTAGAGCCGGGGGTTTCAGCCTTTTTATTGACATTAAGCTTTGTACTTGATAATCAGGGTACTTACACGTGAGAAGTTAAATCATGCTTAGATAAATTGGCTGATAAAGAGGACTTTTTAAGTGTTATCATCATGATCATTAATAGGGGAAAGTATAAAGCAGTGAGGAAGACTTGAGAGGAAAGGTATGGAGAAGGGAGGAGGCGTTAGATAGGAGGGTATGGAGGGGTAGGATAAAGCAGGGTAACGCCGACCCCAAATAAGATTTGGAAAAGGCGCAGTAAAAGAAGACGATTATATTTCTGTCCCAGATTAACAGAAAACGCGAGAAAGAAGGGGGTATTGTGGATTGTAATAAGTTTTAAAAAGCTTTTTAATGGTATTCCACAAAATTGAAGGGCTCTCTCTCGTACTCTGTAGGAGGAACAACGAAAAAACAAAAAGCCTTCCCCTCCCACAAACCCTTCCCTTCCCCTACCCCTCTCAGAACCCTTTCTCCCCTCCTCTCCTCCTTCTTCCAGAACCCTTTCTCCTCTCTTCGATATCTTCCCCCTCCCTTACCCCTTTTCTTCTTCTAAAAATTTATTTGAATTTTCGTCAATTTTGCGCTTTTTTTTCCTGGAGGGTGTGCAAGGGGACACCCTGATTGAATCCATTGTTGTCGTCATTTTGTTTGGTTTATTGTAATTTTTTTGGACGGTAATTATTCCAGGGATTCGAGGGATCTACTTATTGAAATTGAAAAAGAAAAAGGGGTTTTTGAGAGGTTTTCTTTCTTTCTTGAAGTGGGGGGAACAGGTTGGACATTTTTCCCCCAAAACTCGTTCATGTAACATTCAAAAATGTCCCTTGTCACCCCTCTCTCCAAATGTACACATAATAAAACACGCCCTAACACAAACTAAGACACCGAGCTCTTTAATTTAAATATAAAGGCTTAATTTTGTGCCCTGAATAAAAGTTTTAACGAACATTAATACTTTATTTTTTAGGGAACTTTTTTAGGATTTTTTCTCTTTTTTTAATACTCTTTGTACAAAGAGAAATCTCTATGAAATCTCCCACACATGGATGGAAATCTCGCTTTTTTTTCTCTCACTTTCTCCTTAAGCATCGTATGGGGGCTCAACGTAAAATAGAGAGAGAGAAAAAAAAAGACAAAAGGATTCAAGGCAAAGAGACTACATGTATGTATGTGCCTTGGTATTAAATCTGAACTTCATAAAAATACTATGCGAAGCATTAGTGGCGAATGGAAGATTAATGGAGGGAACATTACGAAAACAGAACACTGTATGTCAACCAAGACCATAATTTAATTATTGAAATGTTAATTATATTGAAAAGAAAATCCATATATGTCAACCAAGACCATAATTTAATTATTGAAATGTTAATTATATTGAAAAGAAAATCCATAAAAAATCCAGAATAAAAGTGGGAATGTTGTCATCTCCACTAACATTGAAAACGAGTGAAGACAAGTGTGGGAAGTTTGACATCTCCACCAATATTGAAAATTTTGAAGTGTAGGAATTTTAAGATCTCCACTAATATTGAACATTATGTCAACCAAGACCATAATTTAATTATTGAAATGTTAATTATATTGAAAAGAAAATCCATAAAAAATCCAGAATAAAAGTGGGAATCTTGTCATCTCCACTAACATTGAAAACGAGTGAAGACAAGTAGTGTGAGAAGTTTGACATCTCCATTAATACTTTTTTTTTTACATATGTGTTCATTCATTCATTCAATATTGAAAATTTTGAAGTGTAGGAATTTTAAGATCTCCACTAATATTGAACATTTGAAGTGAGGTAAATTGTCATCTCCACTAATATCTATTGAAAACATGAAGAAATGTGTGGGAACTCAGTCATCTCCACTAAAAGGCATTGTTGAAGTAGCGGCAACTGCCCCAAAGGATGGGTTAAGCTTATAGGAATCTACGAAACCGTCCCCAAACTACCCTTTTCGATCAAGAGTCAAAATATCAACACAGATCTTTCCACCACTTAGCAGAGCATCGTGTGTAAATCGCCCTGAACCGTTTAAGTCGTCTCAAATTTCCAGAGCCTTCTGAGAAGAAAATGAATTTCCTAACAAGAAAACTAAGGGAAAAGAGGATAATAGGGGACGGAGAAGGAGGGAAAGAGAAGGAAACGGAGGAGGAAGAGAAGGTAAAAAGGAGGAGGAAAAGTGAGACTACCTCCAAACCATTCTGGAGCGTTGAGATCATTTCCTTATGAAACACAAGACTTCTTCTTCCTCTTCCTTCTTCTTCTACTTTTCCTTCGTTTCCTTCTTCTTCTTCTCCTCCTCCTCCTCCTCCTCCTCCTCCTCCTCCTCCTCTTCCTTCTTCTTCTCCTTTTCCTTCGTTTCCTTTTTCTTCTCCTCCTCTTCCTTCTTCTCCTTCTCTTCCTTCTCCTCCTCCTCTTTCTCTTCCACTTGAGCCATGTGCGCCTTTTTAAAATAAATAAATAAAATGGAAGTTAATTTTTTGTTGTTCGTAAAGAACGAAGGTGCTTGAGTTTGAGGTGTTTTTGACTCCGTCTCTCTCCTCGTTCTTATTTCTTCCTCTTCCCCTTCTCTTCTTCTCTTCCACTTGAGCCATGTGCGCCTTTTTAAAATAAATAAATAAAATGGAAGTTAATTTTTTTTGTTGTTCGTAAAGAACGAAGGTGCTTGAGTTTTTGAGGTGTTTTTGACTCCGTCTCTTCTTCTTATTTCTTCCTCTTCCCCTTCTCTTCTTTTTCTTCCTCCTTTTCTTTTAAGATAAGATAAGATACTCTTCCACTTGAGCCATGTGCGCCTTTTTAAAATAAATAAATAAAATGGAAGTTAATTTTTTGTTGTTCGTAAAGAACGAAGGTGCTCGAGTTTTTGAGGTGTTTTTGACTCCGTCTCTTCTTCTTATTTCTTCCTCTTCCCCTTCTCTTTTTCTTCCTCCTCCTTTTCTTTTTTCTTCGTCTTCTTTTTTCAAAATCCCTTTTGTACTTTTTAATTTTTTAAAAAATGTTTTCGGGTCAAGAGGTGATGTAAGAAAAGTTTTGTAAAGGGAAAAATGAGTTTTCAAAGTAAAAAGCGTCAAGGTGTGCTGATGGGGGAAATTTCCTCCTCATTCGTTTTAATTGACGGGTAGGTCCAAGTACTTTAGTTGAAGCTATCAGATTGCATTTGATTGGAGCATGATGGAGT
Source organism: Diaphorina citri (assembly GCF_000475195.1). Lineage (NCBI taxonomy): Eukaryota > Metazoa > Arthropoda > Insecta > Hemiptera > Psyllidae > Diaphorina > Diaphorina citri. The sequence goes on along the minus strand of NW_007378049.1, from coordinate 68,787 downwards.
GAGCATGTAAATCTGGCATGGATTTATTTTTATAAGCCAAACTGAACGTGTGTATAGTTTTATAATTTTTTGTTGAAAATAATTCAAAATACAAATGTATACTCGTAAAAATCTGGGCGGTGCGCCAGGCCAAGTTCCAGCAAAGCACTACTGTGTAATCTTTACAGGAACCATTTCACCCGGTTTTTCACACCTCTATATAGGTAATTCTTCTTCAATCTTCTTCTTCATCGACTTACAGAAATAATGAAGAATTATGCTAGTTTTTGTAAAGAATAAAATTCATTATTATTATTATTCCCCGTGTTCAGACGAGGCCGTCAGCCTCTCAATCAATCCAATAAAAATAGGTAATAAATTTAATTATTGTATTCATATTCGAGGTCTTATTGAAACTGTCGATATAAAGGACTTTTTCACACCTATTCGGGCACTATAAAGAGGAGTATCCTATTTTATTGTGGCACTTTAAAGAAAAAGAAAGAGTAACAACCTATTCTATTGTTAGCATTGAAAATGTATAATGAATAGCTAGTATGTCTAGAAGACTATCCATGTCAAGACATTCAAAGTTCATTAATTTTCGCTTCCACTCATACTTACGTGTAAGGTACTGGATATAAGGTACGGAGTAGTTGGATCCTGAGAGCGGACGGTTTGTAAATCGAACCCCGGTAGTGGACAAATACAATGAAGAAGAGAGAACAGAGGGGCGAGCCCCGGTCAGTTATAATGCTTAGAAATCATGGGGTTGAAAATGGCTTAAATCTAATCGTAGAAGGCCCTAAATTTAAAGGAAGGAAAACCAAAAATGCCATAAAGCCGCGAAAAGTGGCTTCATCCAGGACATACCCAAGTAGATTGTAATTCTAAAAAAGCCTCATACATACGGGAAATGAGACAAAATTTCATCATCTCATGTTTAAAAAAGTTTGCGAGTAAAGGCCGGTTCCCACTTGTCGTGAGTTTCAGGTTAACGAATCAATTTGACAAGAGAATTGTAGGTCCAGGAGTTAGTTTTTGACTACCTATTACAATATTACATCCTTTAAGAATGATGGGACGAACATATTCTTCAGGACAAATATATAATTTACTAAAATATGTACATGTAATTTTTTCAAAAAATCTGAGAGTACCTGATCGTCCGTATTTTGATCGAATCAGAATCCGATAAAAATCACATTTCCAATTCAAATTTTTTCCGAATCTCTTTCACTACTTCTGTCACAGGACCCACGGTTCGTCAAATTTATAATTCTGCCAAACTTTTTCTATTTTTGTATTTTGTCGAATTTATAATTTCCCCTATTATTTTGTTTCGAGATCGGTTATCTGGGCATTTATACATGATTTACCTTTTATATTTGCATGATTTAACTCCTGTACAAAATGTTTTAACAGATTTACCTCCTGGTAAACAATAATAAACTGTTGTGACATCCCTAGCCGTATCTGATACAAATGTGAACAGTAATAAATTCATGACGCTCTGGAAAACCGAACAACAATTTGTGCAAAACCCGAGAGCGAGAGTGTGTTACACAGACTCTCGACTCTCAAGCACACGGCACAAATGAAACTCTTACAACTCAATTACAAGCCTCAGTATACAGAGTGTTCCTGTAGAAATTGGACATGAGATTCCTGCCCTAGCTCAATATTCCTGCTCTGGAGTCATGAAATAAGTCACTATCCCTACTTCCTATGAAATTTGTCCAAGAACAAAGTGATCAAAGTGAGTTCTAGTTGACCATTTTGTAATTTATTCCGCGATTTTGTACTCTTGAGGTAGAAACACACGAGGGTAGTGTGTTTCTACGTTAAGAGTTACTCCCATTTCGGTGAAATTTGTTAGTCACATTTTCAAGTGGAAAACGTTTAACTATCACTTCACCATCAGTGAACCGAAAGCCTCTTCAACAAAACCCTAGTCATGACAACAAAACTACAATTGTACAAAAACCGAACTACAATTTATTGTACAAAACCCGACTACAGGAAACGGATACTCACTCTCGTGGGAGAGGATGGGCTCTGTGAGCATTGTGGTGAACCTGACGATACTATTCTAGACTTTGGACTTGATCACTTAATCTGACCTTTCGGAGAGATAGTTCAACACCTACTGACCCATTTATCTCGAAACACCCTGTATAAAAGTTCACCCCTTTCCTTTCTCCACCTACGTCCCCGTGTATGCTAAACAAAAGTAAAATTCCTAAGTGCTTTAATTTATTTTGTTCTCTAAATTGTTCTTCACAATCACATTATTTTATTGTTGTTTTTGTTTAATTGTATTTTTCTCCGACGTTTTACGTATTTTCCATATTGTTCTATTTCCCCAAGTTTAGGTGGGTATTAGGCGAAAAGAAATCCTTGTTTTTCGTGTGTGTTTTGGGAACGAACTCGTGTGAGTTAAAGGTAGATTTATGTAGATGGTAGTTTGGGTTTTTAGGGAACCCTGGAGTCAGTGTCGTGGTGGTAAGCGTTTGCGATTCAAGACTTGTTGGACTCTTTCTCATTTTAACTGAATAGACAGTCGGACTTTTGGCTTAATCAGACTTTTAAGGGAGTAAAGTATAATTGAAATCCCATAAGATCATTTTGAATTCACATGAGAATGAGTTTTGTAAGATGCTAGGACTTTAGATCTGAATAAATAAAAACAATAAACAAATAAATAATTGATAATAACACTTGCATTTTGTAATTATGATGGAATTGGACTTTGAATGCTATGTCCATTTTCTTTACAATAATTTGCATTATTGCGCGATTCTAGTAGCATAAATTCTTCCACTTATTTCAATCCAATTTGAATGTCATGTTTCCCACATTAACTCCCTGACTTGCTATATTCATACTATCGGAGAATTTGCTTAAAAGTTCTTCCATTTAGAAGAGTAAAAAAAGATTTGAATTCCGAAACGAAATTACCTTAAATCTCAGAAATTATCTTAAATCTAAAACAAAGGTTAAAGTTACATGCACATGATTAGACCTGAAAATTTATATGTGATCAATAAAATACTCTCAATTGATATGTATAATAACAATAATAATATCTACATTGGTATATTAGTAGTATAGAATGTTAGCTAGATCTTCATTATTGCTGATATGCTGATGCATTATCAGTATTAGGTAAAATAGAGCAATGTGATGGTTTTTAGTTGACTAGGATGATCTTCACGAGTTCCATACACAACACACCTACACACTTTTGAAGATCATTCCCTTCACTCCCTCTTCATAAGGGCATGTTAGGGAATGAGCAAAAGTGAGAAAGAAACAATAATAATATCTACATTGGTATATTAGTAGTATAGAATGTTAGCTAGATCTTCATTATTGCTGATATGCTGATGCATTATCAGTAGGTAAAATAGAGCAATGTGATGGTTTTTAGTTTACTAGGATTCGGTTCACAAGTTCCATACACAACACACCTACACACTTTTGAAGATCATTCCCTTCACTCCATCTTCAAAAGGGTATGTTAGGGAGAGAGCAAAAGTGAGAAAGATAGAAGATAAGGGAAGAGAGAGAGAAAGGGACAGGGAGAGGATCAGCGAAAACGAGAGAGAAGGAGGGAGAAAAGGAGAGGGAGAGTGAGAGACTCATTGGGGAAATTTTTAAAAAAAAAAAAAAAAAAAAAAAAGTTGAAAAACATCATTCCCACATCCAGTTATTATTATGTCTTCTTGATTATGTCTTCTTGGCTTTTAAGTTTAAGGCTTACTGGACACCTGTACTGACAAACCGTAACGTTGATGGCCGGCAACCGATACTTCTCCCATCAAGGTTCCAGAAATGGCACCCCTAAAGGTGTGTCCACAAATAGTCGACGGCCGTCGATCGAAGGCCGGTGACTATGTTTGGACACACCTTGAGATTTTTTAAATAGGAATCAGAAGCAGCTATCTCCATCTTTCATTTGAAACTCTATTCAAACCACTAAAAATAAAAACCTTTCTAGTTTTGTTTTAATGTCCAGTTTTGACTTCCCAGTTCCCAACCATTATTACCACTTCTGGTATTGTTTTATGTCCAATTTTGACTTGCCAAGCATTAGTAGCATTACCATTATTATGTTGTGTATTTCGAAAAAGAAAAAAAAAAAAAAAAAAAAAAAAAAAAAAAAAAAGAAAAAAAAATGTTGAAAAACATCATTCCCACAGCCAGTTATTATTATGTCTTCTTGATCCCTTGGCTTTTAAGTTTAAGGCTTACTGGACACCTGTACTGACAAACCGTAACGTTGATGGCCGGCAACCAATACTTCTCCCAACAAGGTTCCAGAAATGGCGCCCCTAAAGGTTTGTCCACAAATAGTCGACGGCCGTTGATCGAAGGCCGGTGACTATGTTTGGACACACCTTGAGATTTTTTAAATAGGAATCAGGAGCAGCTATCTCCATCTTGAAACTCTATTCAAACCACTAAAAATAAAAACCTTTCTGGTTTTGTTTTATGTCCAGTTTTGACTTCCCAGTTCCCAACCATTAGTACCACTTCTGGTATTGTTTTATGTTCAATTTTGACTTGCCAAGCATTAGTAGCATTACCATTATTATGTTGTGTATTTCGAAAAACAGAACTTGAGGGTCTTCTTTCTGGTGGACATTGTGCAAAAAAGTCCGAAACCATCATTCCCCGGAAATTTTTCATTTGGTTTTTTTTTATTTGTGGCCTTCGATACACGATCCAGCTATTCACAACAGACATCCCCCGCAAAATCTCAAACGCCACTCGTCGATACCATTTCAGACCCTTTCTGATGGTTGAAGCATATGACGTCATTTGGTCACTCCGATACCATTTCACACCTTTTCTGATGGTTGAAGCATATGACGTCATTTGGTCACTCAGGTCAATGCCCCCCTTCCCCTTATTGTATTCTAAAACTGCGAAAAGGTTTCAGTTGTGACCTTGGTTATCTTATATGATACACAAAAGTAAACAAAAATAAAAACATGATCACAGGGAACCGCGTCTATCACATAAGATAACCAGTTGGTTATCTTATGTGATAGACAAAAGCAAACAAAAATAAACATGATCACAGGGAACCGTATCTATCACATAAGATAACCAACTGGTTATCTGCTTCTTCTTAGCATCATTGCAGTGAACATTTTGCGCTCAGAGTTTTTGGTAGCAAAACCTGCACAGGGTCGTCTAATTTTTTTCTCCTGGGCGATTCCATACTGTAGATGGTTTTGTCTATGAGAGACTCAAGTATCATTACATTTGTTATTTCAGATTATCCTCTTCAAACTTCAAGTATTCTCCATTATATTCTCTCTCTTTCTCTTTCTCTCCCTTTCCCTTCTCCCTCTCTCTCTCACCTAACACACCGCAACATATGGTACCAGACTGCTATGGCATTAAAAAGTGCAACATTATCTCTCTCCCTCCCTTCCTCTCTTTCTTCCTCTCTCTTTCTCACCCTCTTCCTCTCTCTCGCATGCGCTCCCCTTCTCTAGTTTCTCTCTTTTAAAAAGTGGAATTAAACGTTTATAACATACCAAGAGAGAGAAAGAGAGGAAGAAGGGAGAGAAAAGGGAGAGAATGCACATTCTGGCCTACTAACACAGAGAATCTGTGCACAGACCATTATAATACGGGAAAAAACAGCAGCCTAAAATCTGTAGTTGCACATGTGTCCTCAGCCTTATTACATAAACCACAACAACGGGAGAGTGGAGAAGGGATTTTTTTTTTTCACATTTTCTCACACAAATGAGCTCTAATCTTGAAATTTTTCGCGACGACCTATGAACTCAAAGCGAGAAAGTTTTAGGTAACACTTCAGTCGATCATTTAAGACCGGTTTTAGCGTCACCTATGTTAAGCTACGCCGAGAAAGGCCAATAAATGGATGGGTGACTTAAACATTATATTGGGAATAAAGGGAGAACGGGCTCTAGTCTTGATTTTAAATCATTACATGAAAGTAAAATCAAAAAATCAAATCAATAATGATCATAAACTGGATATTAAACAAATTAGGTAGGTACAAAGGTATTCTTTAACCATGATCGAATAAACTACGGGCTAAAAAATTCCCGGAGGGACGGACCCAGCTTGTTTTTTCTCAAAATATCTTAATAACAAAATACCTACTCAAAATGAAGCACTGTCACTTTTGACTATGTATTACGAAAAATTACCGTTTTTCCCCTATAATTATTAAATTCGGCTTTACACACCAACGTCCAACACCAAATAAGAAAATGTACCTAACATGGAAAAGAGAAAAAAAAGAAAGTTTAAAAGCACAAACGTACAGACAGACCATTTGGATAAAAACCACTTTTTCGGAATCAGGGGACCCTAAAATGAATTTTTCCACCCATTTCCCGATTTTGAAAATTTGGACCGATTGCAATACTTTCTAATTACTTTGAAGAGAAATACCTAGTCAATAAAAATGTATTGACGTGACGAACTGCCCAAAGTTTGGCTTGCCAAAACGACACAGCACACTAAAGAACTATAAAAAAGTAAAAATCCCAGAAAAGGCACTCTCACTCACCTTTTGCAGCGGCATAATCGACCATTAACGACGGCACAACACACAGATAAAGTCCTAATTTTCTTCCGAACTAGTCACAACTCAAAATTACCACAACTCAGAATCACAACTCTCTTCTTCGGGTCAATCAATCTGGACTAAAGCTGGACTGAGTTTGACTATCAGCAAGAAGTGTAACCTTAGCTGAAATGATTCTACTGAACTTCAGCACTTCACACGTTCGTTATCAGGGGAGGAGGCAGGGTGAGAGTTTTACCAAGTTGGTATTGTTTGAATTTGTTTTACATTGTTTGATAAAAAAAAAATGGTTTGACTTGAGGGAAAATAATGGAAACTTTGAGGTGTAGTAGATGAACCAAATATTATAGGGACTGGTCTTTGCGTCAGGGCAGTGAAAATAAAAGATCTTTTTTGCCAGCCTAGTTAGCTTAGTTGGTAGGATAAAATCCGCCCGGGCGGATTTTATCCTACCAACTAAGCTGATGGGATAATGTTCGTTCTCGGAACGGCTGGCTTTTTCCTATCCTGTCTTCCTTCTCTCTTCGATTTCGGGACGATAAGACCATAGCAGTTACAGTTCCCTCTGTCAAACCTCTTTAAAAAAAAGAACTCTATTAACTGGAAATCTCTCTGTAATGATGAGATCGGACATAAATGGGTTCCCCATTAAAATTCGAAAAATCTGGGGGAAAACCTCTGCCAGAGCCAATACAACCAAGTCTAGTCATCAAGGCATTAACCATCAGTGGTTAGCGCAGTAAACTTCAGGTCGAACGGTCCACAGCCCAAAAACCCAGTCCATTTGAGTCTAAAAAACCCGGACTCAAATCCATGCCTCTTCGGACATGGGAAGCAAAGCAAAAGGGAAAAGAGGAAGGGAGAAAGAAAAGGGAGGGAGGGGAGGGACTCTCACCCACAAGTCTGGAGTTATTTTCTATTTCTATCTCGATATACTGGTACGCACACATACACAGTCCTGCCATCCTGCCAAACGTCAATTATGTTTCTCATATTACTACGAAGAGGACGAGGAGGTTGAGAAAAAGGAGGGGAAGAAGAGAAGAGGGAGGGGAAAAAGAAGAAAAAGAGAGTGAAGAGAAGGGGGAAGAGGAGGAAAAGGAAAAGAATCTATCTCGATATACTGGTACGCACACATACACAGTCCTGCCATCCTGCCAAACGTCAATTATGTTTCTCATATTACTACGAAGAGGAGGAGGAAGATGAGAAAAAAGAGGGGAAGAAGAGAAGAGGGAGGGGAAAAAGAAGAAAAAGAGAGTGAAGAGAAGGGGGAACAGGAGGAAAAGAAGCAGGAAGGCGAGGGAAAAACGAAGAGGAAGAGAGTGAGGAGACAACGTCAATTATGTTTCTCATATTACTACGAAGAGGAGGAGGAAGATGAGAAAAAAGAGGGGAAGAAGAGAAGAGGGAGGGGAAAAAGAGAAGGAAGAGAAGGGGGAAGAGGAGGAGGAAAAGGAAAAGACGCAGGAAGGCGAGGGAAAAACGAAGAGGAAGAGAGTGAGGAGACGGAAGAAGCGAGAAGAGGAAAAGAGGAGGAGAAGGTGAAGGAGAGGAGAAAAAGGTGAGTTATAAAGAGAAGGAAGGGGAAACGGAGGGGAGAGGGAGAAAATAGAAATATGGAAATACGAGAGAGTACCAATATGCCCGATGGTGACGGGTCATACCGCGCTCAGACAGCACAACGCTCGAACCAAATTCAAATAACGGATGACGGATTGCCAAAGACTGATAAAATAACATAACATAATTAAAATACTTAAAATAACAATCAAAATTTCTTGACTTGGCGGGACGAAGCGCTGCCGCGCTCCTTAATTTGAATTTTAGCCAGTGAGATGATGGTGTGAATAAATTCTTCATTTGCATTCAAACTTCATCGTGTCCAGATACTGGACTTGGGTGGGCAACAAAACTCAACAACTTGAAGGATTGGTGGCCAGAGGAGCGCAGAAAAATGAATCAAATTAAAAATTGCCACTGTTTCCTTCCTAAGTTTTCAATTACTCTGGTGATTTTAAAGGAATCATTTTGTATGTCGGCCACGGCCACTCAAGCTCAGACAGTCTGAGCTTGAGTGGCTGGTATTACAGAGGGTAGCCATCTGGGCAAACGCGTGCTGCTGGCTTTTCCCGGCCCCCCAGTCAGGCTGGGTGAGGTTAATGTGAATAGCTTGTCGCCAAATGGAGTGTAAAATCCCGTCACCAAAGACCTTAGCAGTTATACAGTGAGGTTAAACCCTCTATCAAACAAACAAGCAATTTCTTACAAAGAACCTTCCTTTCACTGTTGGTAGGAGCTGAAGCCCCTAAACTGGCCCGAAAGAAAAATTGAGAAGGGGAGAAAAAGGGGGAAGGGAAGATAATGACTGTATTGTATTCAAGTCAAGGCGATCACGCAAATTTGTCTAACCTAATTTTAAACATTCTTATAAATGCTTTGAAAAAAATTGTTAAAAATTCTTTATTCTTGTGTTGCTTTCATTTTCAACATGTTGAGTTACTAAGGGCGAGTCTGTTCCGTTCAAACACAACGGTCACAAGTCAAAAAGTACCATGGAAGCATTGTAAACATAGGGGCCCAGGACTGAACCTTGCTGAACCCCTCAAAAAAGGCCTTATAACTGTCGAAAAGAAAAAGTCATAGCAAAAAGCCTGATCACACAAAATAATTTGCACCCGTAACACCAACAGCTGTCAAAAAAGTCCGAGGCGTTAGATTTTTTTTTTTTCTACAAAAAATTCAAATGGATTGTTAATAATCCACGGATACAGGCATGACTAAACATATTAAAATCCCTCGTATTGGTGACTAGCCTCCCTTTCCTACTGTCCCCCTCCCTATAAGGGAAGAGTGAGGGTGAGGGGGCTGCGCTTTTACAATAGAGCAGTTGCGCTGACTCAGGTGAGTTTTCAAAGTCAAAGAGCAGAAAAAATGAGGAACTAGGGAATTTTTCTTTTTCTTCTACGACTTCTAAAGCCCGAGATAATAAAAAATACCGGTAAATCGTGAAATCTGACGTCACGGCATACGCTCCTGTAGGCGATGACGTCACATCAACTGTCCCCAGCAAAGCTCCCTCGCAGGCAACAAATTAATGTGTTTGTGCGCATCATTTCTTGAAGTCTGACGTCTCTACTTTTCGAACTTTTTAAGTAGATCGGCAAATGAAAATTGAATTTTCGACCTTTTAAAGTTACTTTTTCGGAGTTTTGACTTCGGATTTGGATTTCTCACACCTTTTTACGTAGGAATCGACATTTTATTCATAATTTTTACCCAACTGCAACTGCTCCATTAAACCCTCCCTCCCCATTTCCCTTTCTGGGAGGGAATTTCTCCCCGGACATGGGACGGAGGGGGGACGACGGGATTATTTCATATGACTGAGGTGTTAATGATGGGGTATCAAGTTGTCACTCAGCGGGAAAATAAATCGTGCAGGGACGAATTCGGAAATCCCTTGCTGAAGTTGGGGCATTGTGAAATACCAATTGTTTTTACTTAGGATTAGGACTCTGGTTGTATTTTGTATGTTTGTGATTATTTGACTGGAATAACCTGAATGTATTAGATATTATGATGTTACAATTCAATTTAAGTGAAAAAGTTTTCTTTGTAGCGAGATTTGATTTGGGAAAACATCGCGACGATATCGCCAGGTAATTGGACAGTCGGCAGTCGAAATCCTGAACACCAATCAGAAGACTCGAACTCGAGGAACAGATTAGCTGTTACCGACTCCATTAGAGTGATTTCTCATTGTTGGTTATTGGTTCCTTTAGCTTCCTACTCCTACGTTAGATCATTTTCACTTCTCTTGCCTTTCAGAGAACCTCAAAAATTCAGAGGCCATTTTCCTTTCGCCCCCTCTCAAAAAACGGCACATAACTACGGGGGGGGGAACATAGTTTATCTTTAACTCTTTCATAATCTCTATTTTACTACCTTTTATGACTTACCCCCAAAGGCTTCACACAACTGGCACGAAATATTTTGAGCAAATTTACGATATCGAATAATTCATTAGAAAATTATAGGAGTTTTTTTTCGAGCTTTTTAAATTAGTCATAATTAAAAGAAAAACGCCTTTGTGCCTCGCGTGTTCGGGCCTAACACATAGACATGAAGTGTTGTGATTTATATGCTTCCAAGTTTTGAACTTGGAGCTTTTAATTTATGTCCCCGAAGGCGTTTTTAAAATGCACACTTACTGGATATTTTGTTGTAATTTTTCATTTTATTAATTTTTATTTAAATTTTTTTAGAGGGAAGCGATCTCCCTTTATTACTTCCGCCAGTATCGGAGTGAAAGCCTTTCGTTTGATTGAAACTATGATTAAGTAAAGAATACAACTCTCGAAATCCTTCCTTCCACCCGCCTGTTCCCCTGTTCTTTAACTGGGCTCTCTACCCTTGCCCCTTACAGGGCTCTCTTGCCCCTTAACTAGGCTCCAACCCTTTTCCTTGTCCTATAACTGGACCCTGTACCCTTTCCCCTGTCCAAAGTAGTCTTAAATAAGGGAAACACCCTTTCTCGTATTTCTCTTTACCCTAGATGAGCCCTGGGCCTTAGATACCTGTTGATGCGAAAAGATAGTGAAAAGAAGAATGAGGAGATAGAGGAAAGGGATAAAGGGGGAGAAGACAGTGCAGTGATGGACAACAAGATAAAACTGGACACGGGAAGTGGAAAGAGGAAATGTAGAAGGAGGAGGAAGAGATAAAGGAAGAAACAGAGGAGGAGGAGGCGGCGGCGGAGGAGTAGAAATAGGGCTAGATAATAATGGGACCGAAGAAGAAGAAGAAGAAGAAGAAGAAGAGAACAAGGTAAATATTAGAGTCAGAAGGAGTTAAATGTGAAAGAGGTAGAAGGAGGAAGAATAGAAAGGGAACGAGGAATCGACAAATACACCATTGGGCGACAAGGCTACCAGGAGAAAGAGAAGTAGGAAGGAAACAATTCGAAGAACAAAGGGGTAACAAGAATAAGAAAAAGAAGAGGAGGAAGAGAAGGAGGAGGAGCAATTGCAACAAGAAGAGGAGGAAGAATAGAAAGGGAACGAGGAATCGACAAATACACCATTGGGCGACAAGGCTACCAGGAGAAAGAGAAGTAGGAAGGAAACAGAATTCGAAGAACAAAGGGATAACAAGAATAAATAAAGAAGAGGAGGAGGAGGACAAGAAGAAATAGGAAGAGCAAGAAGACGGAGAAGGGCGAGGAAGAGAAGAAACAGCAGAAAACGAATGGAGGTAGAAGAGGACAAGGGAAACGTAATTTAATTAAAACAAAAGGGAAAATGAAGATATTGCCTGCTTTGAGAGAAGAAACTGATGCTACTGCTGTACTAGTAGTGATGATAACTATCTCAATTCTGGAGAAAATGAGAGGCGGCACACAAAAGGACACTGTGGAGGACAAGGGAAACGTAATTTAATTAAAACAAAAGGGAAAATGAAGATATTCCCTGCTTTGAGAGAAGAAACTGATGCTACTGCTGTACTAGTAGTGATGATAACTATCTCAATTCTGGAGAAAATGAGAGGCGGCACACAAAAGGACACTGTGAACAAGGCCCGGGGAGAAGGTTTGAATTTTGTGAAACGCAAGGAGAGGGAACAGAGAGAGGAAAGAGGAGGAGTAAAAGGAGAGGAGAAGGAGGACGAAGATGAGGAAGAGAACAAAAAGAAGATAAGGAGAGAAGAAGGACGAATATAAGAAAGAGTCGGAACAAAAAGAAGGTAGGAGAGGAAAAGGATTAGAAAGAGCGAAAGAAGGGAGAAAATGGAAGAGAAGGAGGAGAATGAGAACAACGAGAATGAGGTATAATAGGGAGACTAAAAGAGGGAAGGAGAAAGAAGAAGGAATAAAAAGAGATGGAGGAAAAGGAAGTCAAGGAAGAGGAGGAGGGGAAAGGGAAGGAAGAGATAAGATTTGAAAATCCCCATCAAAATCCTGCTAAAAAGGTTCCGGAAAATGCAGGCGATATCTAGGAGGGACCTGGTCACTGTGAATATTTTACGAGACAAAGACAAACGAAGGTAGAATAGAGAAATAAAGAGAAGATAAAATAACAGGAGTGCAAAATGGAGATAGTAGCAATTCATGGAATAGCAGAAGTTAACTAATAAATTTATTCATGCGACTGCTTACCATGCGACTTACAGCAAACCATCTGGTCAACCAGTTGGGTTTATAGGGTATAAGAAATTTGATAGTTTTGATAAGACAAGATAAGATTTGATTTATTTGTAGTACATTAAAAAAATTACAATAAATATTATGTACAATAAAGATAGTTATGATTATGAGTATTGTCGACCGCGACCGCTTTTTTGCTGACACTTTTCAGGGGATCATTCCGTTTTCTGCTATGAATTCTGTTTTCTGGACTATGACTGTTGCGCGTGAGATAGTTTGTCCTATTCGTTAAATGTTTCATCTTCTTCCTCATCAATTGCTTCTACACTAATAAGACATTTTCACGAGGATTCACTCAGAATGATTTACTTAATTCAGGCCCACCAGTTTCTTGAACAAGTTGTAAATAATTCTCTTAAAAAAGCTCGTATACATAGAGGTGCCTTCCTCTTCTGGAGACTCCCGATGAGCGGAATCGGAATTGTCACCCCCACTCAGCTCATGGAGCCTATCCTTTAATTTCCGATTCTCTTCCAAAACAGTGCTGTAGAGGGTGTAGTCCACCTTCTTCGGGTCTCCGGCTTGCAGCTGCCGGTCGGTCGATGGGACCGGCGGGGCTTGTGAAGATAAGCTAGAAATATCCCCCTCTGTCCGGTCGAATCTCAGCTGGTTGTAAAATTTGCGGCATTGCTTCCGGAGCTTGCAGCTACATATGTCCGGCTGGAGCGATGTTTGAAGCAGTCATGGAAGTAGGTATATGAATGGCGTGAGTGTATGGAGCATGCACTAAAAGTGAGAGTGTCGGTGCTGGAGCTGTAAATACTGGACTTGCTCATGGTGGAGAGTTTAGCGGATATTAGGGACCTTGAACGTCCCTAATATCAAGTGTTCCAGTCTAGGGACTGCGTGGCGATCGTTGGCATTTGTTTCTTTGGTACACATATCTCACTACGGCATGGTACGGTAAATAATGACAAGGTACTTTATCACCTGGTTCTACCTCCTCTAATACTCCTCTCTTCATTTGATCATTATACAAACAAAATCTGCTGATGGAAAATCTACTCCTTTCCTCGTTGGCAACATAAACATCAGCTGTCTAATTAAATTATTCTTAATTAATTAACTATTTGTAATTATAAAACACTTGCTAAAACACCTAATACCTAACTTGTATCTAAACTCGCGCTGTTCGCGACAATATCGTATAGTATCGCGTATACGCTATATGTTCGAATATTCGAATATTTTCGTTCGGAGGACAAGATAGGAAGTTCCGAGAACGAAAAATACCTAACTTGTATCTAAACTCGCGCTGTTCGCGACATTCCCCCCCAGAAAGTAGGAACTACTACAAAAGTAGGTATTAGTAAGATAAATAAAAGGCTAATAATTGTGAAAGGTTACCTAACTATTACAAACTTCGATTTCCTACAGTCAACAGATTTTAAGGGTTCAGAGATTCAGACAAATTGCATTAATATGTAACAACAAAAAATAAGTACCTATCGGATTTAATAATTTTTATCAATGAATAAAATCTAATTTCATCATTAAATAATCAGCAATGAACAAAATAAATTAATAGATATTATTGAATATAAAACAAAAACAAAAAACTGTGATCATTTCCTCAAAATTTTAATTCAAGAAAATATTATTGAATCATAAGTAATGAAAAGGGACAAGAAATATGGAAATACGAGAGAGTACCAATATGCCCGATGGTGACGGGTCATACCGCGCTCAGACAGCACAACGCTCGAACCAAATTCAGATAACGGATGACGGATTGCCAAAGACTTAGATAAAATAACATAACATAATCAAAATAAAATAACAATCAAAATTTCTTGACTTGGCGGGACGAAGCGCTGCCGCGCTCCTTAATTTGAATTTTAGCCAGTGAGATGATGGTGTGAATAAATTCCTCATTTGCATTCAAACTTCATCGTGTTCGTTACTACATAACTACCTGAAAACGGCTACTTTCCCTGTCGCGTATAATATCTCTAGTAGCGCGGTCAAACTTTCTTGACTTGGCGGGGCGGAGCGCTACCGCGCTCCTTAATAGAAATCCTAAATTTTAAATAACATGGATATCAAATGTTTAAGGATAAGGAAGTCAAACCAGATAGTCCAGATACTGGACTTGGGCAACAAAACTCAACAACTTGAAGGATTAGTGGCCAGAGGAGCGCAGAAAAGGGATGAAAATCTAGCAGGGGAGGAGAAAAGAGGACGATCATTTTAGAATAAAAGTTTATGTATATCTTTTTCATACATACTGCTATAAGACTGCACTGTCCCTTTGCTCTTCCAGTCTAAACAAGCAAATTTTACTGACATACATATCCACCGGACACTCACACAATCCACAATGCTTCCCATCTGACCTCAAAACATCACTGGAGGAAACACCTATCAAATGTTATCAAAACAAAAAAAAAATAATATTTTTCCCTCCTCTACGTCCCATTTCCCTCCCTCTCTCTCTCTCACATCAAATCGATGAAAAATATTGAAACCTGATAACTGAAAACCTCCCCACCTGACTGGACGTTGGGGTTTTAATCTCATTATATCGGCACTCATAAACCCTCCGCCATAAACTCCAGTCTTTTAGTACCCTCTCGCATCACCGCCAGTCTTTTGGTCTCCTCTCTTCACCCAAAGTCCTTTACTATACGAGTAGTACCAACTCGCGTCACCCCAATTCTTTGGTCCCTTTTCTCTCATCAGTTCATCAGATTCGTGTGAAAGGCAGGCTAGCTTGTCGCCGAATGGAGGGGACAACCCCCGTCACTAAAATTCTTCCCATCTCTTCCTTACTATCCCCCCTACAACTCCCACACGGGGAAAAATATTGGCCACTTTGTTTACACATCCGTTTGGGTGCCATTCCGCCAATGGACACTTGAGACATGTCTGTCTGCCTAAACTCAGGTTGGTGAACTTTTCCTTCCAAAGTTGGAGTTGACGCAGACTTGAGAGCAAGCATGTGGAGTTGTACACTTCCCATGTGACCTCAAAACATCACTGGAGGAAACACCCATCAAATGTTATCAAAACAAAAAAAAAAAAATATTTTTCCCTCCTCTACGTCCCATTTCCCTCCCTCTCCCTCTCACATCAAATCGATGAAAAATATTGAAACCTGATAACTGAAAATCTCCCCACCTGACTTGGACGTTGGGGTTTTAATCTCATTATATCGGCACTCATAAACCCTCCGCCATAAACCCCAGTCTTTTAGTACCCTCCCGCATCACCGCCAGTCTTTTGGTCTCCTCTCTTCACCCGAAGTCCTTTAGTACACGAGTAGTACCAACTCGCGTCACCCCAATTCTTTGGTCCCTTTTCTCTCATCAGTTCATCAGATTCGTGTGAAAGGCAGGCTAGCTTGTCGCCGAATGGAGGGTACAACCCCCGTCACTAAAATTCTTCCCATCTCTTCCTTACTATCCCCCTACAACTCCCACACGGGGAAAAATATTGGCCACTTTGTTTACACATCCGTTTGGGTGCCACTCCGCCAATGGACACTTGAGACATGTCTGTCTGCCTAAACTCAGGTTGGGGAACTTTTCCTTCCAAAGTTGGAGTTGACGCAGGCTTGAGAGCAAGCACGTGGAGTTGTACCTATTTTCCTTTCGAAAACGGAACCGATTTCGATGGTCACGCCTGGATTTCCTATGGTTTATTATAGGCGGCATCATGCCAAAAGGGGGGGAACGAGTTCAGAAGAGGAGAAATTTTGAACGGATAATACAATTAGGTTGAGTTTTCCAGTTAACGCGAAACATGGACCTATCTCTTTGTTAAGACCAGAATCGGGATTTAAACCTTTGTATTCTCTAGATAAGCGATTATTACCAACAATATATACCTACAGTTTATAATCATAAAAATAATAAGGAGATATTAAATGAAAAGGTTTTATTTATTGAGAAAGAATAATATAAAGAGATGAAGAATCGTTCCCACCCTTTTTCGACGAGAAAAAAGCAAGGAGAAGAAAGACACAGAAGGAACTGGAGGGAAAGAATGAAATGAAAAAGACGAGGAGAAGGAATAGCAGGAGGAGGAGAAGGAAGAGAAGAAGGAAAAGAAAGAAAGGGAGGAGAAAGAGAAAGGACACCAGACTCTACCTGAAGTCTGAATATACGACAGGAAACTGGAGGCGATATTAAAATAAAACCGAACGGAAAATCCACCGATGAAGAGGAGAAAAGAAAATGAGAGAAAAAGAAAAATAAAGGTGATGTGGGGAGAAGAAATGATGGGGTAAGAAGAAATACGAAATCTCTCACACGCAGATAAAATGAAGGAAAGAAAAGGAGGAGGAGAGGAGAAAAGAGGTGAAGACCGGAAAGAGGAAATTGAAAAAACCCTAAGCAAGAAGAATGACGAGATGACAAAGATGAGAATAAAGAAAACCGAGGAGGAGAAGGAGAAGAATAGAAAGAAAGGAAGGAGGAGGAGAAAGGGAAGAAGCATAGAAATAAGGGAAGAAGGGCAAGAAATAGGAGGAAAAAACGGAAAATGGAGAAGAGGAAGAAAATGGAAGGGAAAAAAGGAGAAGGAGGAGGAGGAGAAATGTCGGTAGCTCAAGAGATTGAAAGTTATAGGGTAAAATTTTGACACAAAGGACACAGAAAATGAGAGAGCAGAGATACATACGTATTGGTCGCTGGTTGTGAGAATGAGAAGAGAGCGGGGCGCTTGGTTCGAGTTTCGAGATGGTGCCCGAGCCTATTGTTCTATTCGGACGGGCTCGGGTTTCTTCGTATCGAGGAGTTTAGAGCATTGTGGATAATTACTACTTTAGTTCGCGATTACGGCGCGGACATATCCCCCAACCACACAACGCGCCTTTGTGCAAAGATTTTTGTGCAACCTTGCACGCGGGACGAATAAACACACCTTTATCCGTTTTTACCTGGACAACCCTGACTATATTATATTGTCTGCCCCTGGAAACACATCTATGATCCTATCTAGGGGCCATCTGTGGAGCTGAAACATTCCCTGCACTAAGACTACATCATTAATTTGGAGGTTCTTTCTCTGAGAGGTCCACTTGGACTAGAGTATTTATGTAGTCTCGGGACTACCGTTTCCAGAAGCCTTGGTTGGCTTGAGACACAAACTGCCACCTTTTCAGGGTCGACAGCTTCTCTTGGGATAAGTCGAGCTACCTCCCTGGGAAATTCCAAGGTATTTACTTCGAAGGCTTTTTCTTTTCCTCCAGTTTTCTCACTTTCGAAGGTTTATCGGGCTCAATGGAACCGTCTCTTGGCCTTTTCCTATCTTCCGGCTTTCTTCTAAGTAGCCAATCACAGAATCGAGCCCTAAGCGGTCTTCCCTCAGGAATTGGTGGACGTCCCTCAGGAAAGGTGGACGCTCCTGGTTCTCCTGGTGAGGAGGGTCCAGCATGGTGATGGTGCGGTCTACGTCTTTTGGCGCGTTCCCTGCGGAATTGTTGGACGCCGTTGAGCATACAATATCTCAAAAAAGCCTAAAATCCAATGTTTACCTACCATGCTGGCACCGGTCGCTATGCGCATCATTTAAATGTCATAGCTACTCATTTTCCTCACGAGGCTGAGTGGGTCCCGCAACAGCCAGTCACGGAATAAATCATTTGCATGATACAAATTTCTTGACCCCGCCGGGAATGGAACCCGGGTCTCCCGCGTGCAAGGCGAGCGCAGTGACCACTACGCCATGGAAGCTGACCTGTTTATTTATAAACAATCTGTTATTTTGTTTGTTTGTTTGTTTGTTTGTTTGTTTGTTTGTTTGTTTACAGTGCCTACTACCGAGCAAGGTAATTGATACATTATGCACATTTAATTTCCCTCGCATGTTCCGGGGTTTTTCTTTATATTTTTCAACAGTTTTTAATTTTTCCCTCCTTCAAACTTTTCGAGCCTGAAAGTTTTTTTCCCTCCATTTAAATTTCTTTCCAATAAAATAATGATATACAGGGTAAACACTTTTCGATGGACACTTAATTGGCAACTTTGCATATTGTTCTGAAGAACAATTCGAGAGGGGGGACTGTAACAACGAAAGTCAGCCGATTCGAGAACGAATCGTATCTGTTTAGGATAAAGTTCCGGGCAGGAATAGAACCCGCGGCCTAGTGTGCTCACAAGGCAGGAGCGCTAGAACCCTTAAAGTCCAAGCTAATAAGGATAGCAAAGATATAAAGTTCCGGGCAGGAATAGAACCCGCGGCCTAGTGTGCTCACAAGGCAGGAGCGCTAAAACCCTCCAAGTCCAAGCTGATAAGGATAGCAAAGATGACCATGTAAATTAAAAATCTCAAACCTTGCAAAGGAAAACCTCAAACTTTTGGAAATACTATTTTTAGCTGGACAATTAGGACATGGAAAGTAAATAAGTAAGTTACTTTTCCCGGTGAAAAGTACAAAGTTAGCAACAGATTACTCTTACCCTGTACCAAAAGTTGGAAAATTATAAATGTTTAAACGACCAAAGTTTTTCCAATACCTTCTCCTCCTTCTTAGTGTTTTGATATTTGATGAATTTATTATAGGCAAAGTAAGACACGAACTTTTGTCGGAAAATTTTGAATCAAATTAAAAATTGCCACTGTTTCCTTCCTAAGTTTTCAATTACTCTGGTGATTTTAAAGGAATCATTTTGTATGTCGGCCACTCAAGCTCAGACAGTCTGAGCTTGAGTGGCTGGTATTACAGAGGGTAGCCATCTGGGCAAACGCGTGCTGCGAGTGATATACAAAGCTAACCTTTCTTTGAACTTCGGTACCTCTGTTCTAGCAGCCTGACAAATAGCCTCACTATAATAGTCCCCAGGTTCATTGTGAAGATTACCTATCACAATGTCGAGTTTTGACAACTCATTCTTACTTCTAGTAAGATTACGCTTTGAAACAGTAACACTAGTCATCCTGAAATAAATACATAAAATTCTGATAGATACCTGCTGAAAGAAAAATAATTAAACATATGTGTATACCTATCTACCTACCTACAAAGGAGAAACAATAAGTAAGTACCTACATACCTCCTAAATTGTAATACCAACTAATAAACACCCTAAATTAAATCAGTAGGTACTTCCTATCTAACTATAACAACTAGGTACCAAAAACGCAAAACAAACACGAATAAGTAGGTAGCAAGTATATCTGGGCTGAAAATTCATGGTAAAAAATAAATAGGTACCCAAATACTAATACTAGGTTTACAATTAATCGTCTCGTTTAGCGAACGAGAACAAAAAACAATTCCGTCCTTTCATTTCGTCAGATAATCTCTGTAGGTATCTACTCGGGAACATAAAACTCCTTCAAGTCAGGAACGCACAACGCACGAAATTTCGTGAAAGCCGCAAACACCTCAATGAACGCGCGCGCAGTCCTAATCAAAAACAGCCCCAGAAAGCTCTGAAGCTCTGGGTGCGCACGCAGTCCTTGTCCAAATCTTGAGACCACGCTCCTTACACGACTACTAAAATGGCGACGCTCTGTCTACAGGGGTACTGGGTCAAGGTCACTTAAGGTCACGCACCACCTCGCGATGCTTGGATATAATTCGTGCTTACGAAGGATTCGATGCACAAAACTCGTACAAATATTGATAGGTATTTGATCTATTCAATACTCTAATCTCTATTGATTAGGCTTCTTCTTGAATATTTGACATTTCTAATGTCTTGACGTCGATCAATGTCTATGATGGATGTCCCCTCTAAAATGAATGTCTATTGTCTAAGATTACTTACGTAGATGCTGATGTAACTTTTTATACAAACAAACCACGGATAAACTAACCACGCTCTGCTACCAAAATTTTTATCCCTCCATGTCCTTGGTCTCCTCGCAAATACAGCATAAGGCCACGGAAACCAAAACACACCTTCCCTTCGTACCAACACTATTTCCTCTCCCTCCATGTCCTTGGTCTCCTCGCAAATACAGCATAAGGCCACGGAAACCAAAACACACCTTCCCTTCGTACCAACACTATTTCCTTTACCTTCCCTCCATCATCACACTATTTCCTTCTAACACCTGCGTTACCATTGTCAAATAATTGGTGCCATAACTTGCACCACCAAATTACCCACCGAACCCGCCACACGACAAATAAAAACTTTCAAATACATTCTTTCTCCCCTCCTTTTCCCTCTTCTTCCTATTTTTTCCCTCCCCTAAGTTGCTTTTTTCCCTTTTTCCGTCCCCCTTCCACCTTCTTTCTAGTTTTTCCCCTTCGCCGAGTCTCCTTCTCCCTCTCTTGAGTTCTTTCTTCCCTTTTCCCTCCCTTCTTTTCTTGCCATTTTCCCCTCTTCCCTTCTTTGTCTCTTCTTTTTTTCATATCCTTTCCCTTTTTCCGTCCCCCTTCCACCTTCTTTCTAGTTTTTCCCCTTCGCCGAGTCTCCTTCTCCCTCTCTTGAGTTCTTTCTTCCCCTTTCCCTCCCTTCTTTTCTTTCCATTTCCCCCTCTTCTCTTCTCTCTGTCTCTTCTTTTTTCATATCCTCGTCCGCTTCTGCTCCTTCTCTTCCTTTTCCTTCTAAACTTTCACTTAAAAGCTTTCAATATAGAAAATTTGTTTGTCTGCCCTCTTCGGTCCTTTGGAATTTTCGGATGATTTGGGGTGTTCTCAGACCCTATAACGCCCTATATTGAGAAGCAGGATTAGAAATTTTACAAACTGAATAACTCTCCTGGGCGGATATAATCAAGACAAAAGCGTGTTACAAAAGCCCTACAAAAATATTTGTAGATTTTGTTATTCAAAATGAAACTCGTATGAAAGTCACAAAAAAGCTGTACGAAAAAGCCAATATTTGTTGAGCTTCCCAGTATTTATACATTTTTCAAAAAATCCTTATCTGTTTAGGATAGAACGAATTCTTTGGTTCAGATTCCGACTTTAGAACATAGATCTAACGATTCAGAGGGGTAATGCTTCCAAGAAGTATTTCCTTTCTTCAGAAAAGAAAATGAAAGAAGTATTTAATCTCGGAAACTTTGTGTGGTTAAAGTTTAGCATAATTTTCTAAAACTGGGATTAACAATTTCAAGAAAATGTTACTCTCTTCTGAGAAATCTTTGAAAGCAAAAGCCGCCTTTTTATTTCCATATTTATTTATATTAATACATCGACATTTTTAGTGGCATTCATAGGGAGTTGGAAAAGTTACGTCCGATTATTCCTGGTAACTTTTCCTACAAGCATTTTTCCTCACTGAACTTTCAGAAGTTAAGCAGCAACCGTTATTTCATATTCCTAATGTCCAATTCTAAACTATGATTGGAAATTTAACTTATTTATACTGTAGACTTGGGACTTGCTGGTCCAATTATTAGGGACCTGTGTATTGCCATCGTTACAATTTTTACAATAGCCACACCACAACGATTAAAACATAACAACTAAAGTACAAAATAATTCGTTAAGTTAGCTAATGCTTCGGTAATAAAAAGCCGCCGTTTTACGTTCTTCAAATGACAAGGCTGATTCATTGCGTCGTAAAAAATCAGCAAAAAGTTCTCCTCCTGTATGTAGTCAGCAAATGAAAGAACATTTCCTAAGCTTTTGTCAAACAAGAGTTGAAATGAGCGACTATATTTCACGAGGAAATTTTGTGTTGAGCAAAGAATGCTGGCCACGAATATCGTTTACTAAATACACTGCTCTAGATTTTGAGATTTTCCTACTTGACTTACACCCAAATTTATTAAGAAAATGCTGGCTCTCAGAAACGATTAAAACATAACAACTACAGTACAAAATAATTAGTTAAGTTAGCTAATGCTTCGGTGGCATTCTCCGACGGACAGGAGTATGTTCTATGTATGTAACTGTGGCTGGAGTTTGCACCCAGTCTGTGGCTTTCACATAAGCTTTTATCAATATATAAAAATGTGTAACTTAATTATGTTGCCATTAGACTCGAATAAAGTTTTCTTCCTGTGTAGGCGCCCTCTTCCTTTCTAGATGTAAATACAGGTAGGAACCTACCACTACCTCCCTTCTATGTACTTGTACCTATTACGCTTCACTTTTTGCTTCCTTCTGATTCGTCCTATGTTCTTTTTCTGTCTGATATTTCTGCATCAACCATTTTCTTGTTACTTTCCCTTTAAATTGCCTTTTGTCAAACAAGAGTTGAAATGAGCGACTATATTTCACGAGGAAATTTTGTGTTGAGCAAAGAATGCTGGCCACGAATATCGTTTCCTAAATACACTGCTCTAAATTTTGAGATTTCCTACTTGACTTATCAAAATCTCTGGATCCCAAGTCCAAAGCGCCAAAATCTTCATACTAAAGGACACTTCACACCAAAATCTTCACATAACGAAAGAGACAACAGAATCCATCGTCAAATTTGTCGCTCAGGTGTGATGATATTGAAATCGGATTACCAACAACTAAGCCAATGCATACTGACAAATAACGAAAGAAGGGAGGGAGAGATTGAGGGTGAAAGAAAAAGGGGGGAAAAGAGCAGAAGGGAATTCTCAGGTATTAGGGTATTAGCCGAACGAGAGGTAAACATTGGTGCGCACACAGTTATCGAGAATCCACGTGGGATTGGCGGGGTTAACAAGGGATAGGCGGGGTTAACAAAGGATTGGTGGGGTTAACAACGGATTGGCGGGGTTAACGATCTAGCGCGGCTTGGCGCGGGGTTGAAGCTTGGCTATAATCCGTTCTTAAACTCTCGGGTTATGGGGGAAGGTCGGAAGGGGGCTTGTTCCTAGTATTGGGAGGGGACTTTTGTTCCTGATATTGGGGGGGATAAGGGTAGGATGGGGGCGTTGGAGCACCATATGGGATTGTGCTGGGGAGGGTGCGGTGATTGGACTGTAGGGATATTTGTGTATTCAGGGGGCTTGCTCAGAGGGTAATGTCAGAGGAGGTAAGCAAATGGTCCAAGGAAAGCACATACGACTCATTAAATTTTACGATTTGACTTGATTGGGACTCAAACCGCTAGTCCGAAGTCCATCATTCGAAATAATGCCCAGCCCAATCCGATGCCATAAGCCCTAGCCTAAGAAGAATGGTAGCAAGCTCATCCTGAAACTGGTAAGAAGCCTCGGCCAAGAAAAACCTATGAGAAGTCAAGGCCTAAGAGAACTTACCCTTGGACTCGCCCCCCCCCATTTCATATCCTCGTCCGCTTCGGCTCCTTCTCTTCCTTTTCCTTCTAAACTTTCACTTAAAAGCTTTCAATATAGAAAATTTGTTTGTTTGCCCTCTTCGGTCCTTTGGAATTTTTGGATGTTTTGGGGTGTTCTCAGACCCTATAATGAGAAGCGGGATAACAAACTGAAGGGATTTCCAAGGCGGGGCTAATCAAGATAAAAACAGTTGTAGTTCAAAATATGTACTCGTATGAAATACAAAATATTTGTAGATTTTGTAATTTAAATGGAAACTCGTATGAAAGTCACAAAAGTTGTACTAAAAAGCCAACATTTGTTGAGCTTCCCAGTATTTATACATTAAAAGAAAAAGGTTCTTTTTTTCCTCTTCGTATTATTATATGCAGGAAAAAACTTTTTATTTCCATATTTATTTATATTAATACATCGACATTTTTAGTGGCATTCATAGGGAGTTGGAAAAGTTACGTCCGATTATTCCTCGTAACTTTTCCTACAAGTATTTTTCCTCACTGAACTTTCAGAAGTTAAGCAGCAACCGTTAGACAAGAATAGAAGAGAATATGCCTTGTTTATCCTGCTGTAATAAGGACTGAAAAGTCCCTTTACCCCCACAGTCTAACCCGCTCGCCGCCTACATGCGTTTTTCAGACAACTTTGTACTGTTAAGCACTCACCAACTTACCACTTAAGTATTGCATTATTACATACTTCCTGTCAAAACATATCCCACTTCTTCAGTTGTAACTCTTCTAGCTTTATCTTGTCAGTACATTCTGACGTAGCTATTTCTGCCTCTTTCGCCTGACGCTCAAGTATAAACTTGCGTTCCTTCTCCCTTTCTTCCCTTTCTTTCTCCAATTTCTCCCTTTCATATTGCCCCCCCCCCCCCCCCCCCCCCAAAAAAAAACGTCCCAGAAAAACTCTTGATGGACTCGGTAGAGAGGGGAAAAGAGGAACGTCAAATTCTGGGTGGAGAGGAAAAAGGAGTCAAATTCTGGGTGAAGGGGGAAAAGGAGGGGAACCGTCCGTTTATTGTTAAGATACAAGCGGGGGTTCCAATTTTGAACGTGCGTTTTTTGTGTCACCCCCTTCACAAATTCATATATGGAAGAAAATTTTACGCAGCATCTCTGCCACCCAACTCGAACCTGTCTCAAAATTAAAAAGAACCACCACCTTACCCCCCCCCAATATCCTCTCATATTATCATCCCGCCCCACGCCACCCATTCCTTCTTCCAGCGACCCGAATTTGCGTCCGTTTTATGAGGAAAATTTTACAGTTGAGGGCAAAAACGTCATACCCTCTTTAATTAGAAAACATTCGTTTGTCTCGCCTATATTTTCTGGGGAGGTGAGGTTTGCGGGTGCCTTAAGAAGAGCTATGGGAGGAGGATAGGGAGATTAGCAGTGGTGTAGTCACCGTATGGGCAATAGGTGTTGGACGAAAATATCCGATCACAGAATGCAGATTAGGTATTGGACGTAGGAGAATTAGGCATAAACTTGGATAAGGAATCAGGCACAAATGTGGATAAGGAATTAGGCATAGTGAAAAGTGATCCTCAGTGGTGCAGAGTGGTCAGCACTCTGAACTCCGGATCAGGAGGTTGATGGTTTCAGTTAGTTAATTGGGGAACGAAATTTAGGACAAGAATCCCCATTTCATAAAATATCTTTATAGAGTATCACAAATTTTGCCCTTAATATCAAAAAGTTTGATCTGTACTGCTTTGTTGATGAAAGATGATTTTCACAACAAAAGACAGAAAAGTTTCTTCCGATTTAGAATTCCATACAAACCACGAAAATTCCGCCACTGGCATAACTTTACAAAGAAGAGGCCGAGAAGCTTTTTGTGTCCCCCTCCCCCTTCCTCCCTACACCACGACAATCGTGTTTCCTATGTTTTTTGTAGCCATACGGCACAATAATAATAATGCATCCCACCTAAACATTATATTCAAAACGTATACAGGGTGTTTCAAAAATAGTGTGAAGAAATTCGAATTTTTTCGTGCAAATCAAATAGCTCCTAGCGGGGAAAGGAAGCGTTAATTGCTTTTACTTTATTTTATTTTATATGACTAGGGTTCTTGGGGATTTTCCAAAACCGACTCGAGTGTCTCTCGAATGATTTTCCAAGATGACTGAACTTGATTTGATGTTCTTGTTGATCATTGTGTGGGTGTTGGAAAGAAAGGGAAGGGAGCATTTGCGGATGAGTTGTGAAGCGATTTATTTTTAGACCTTTTTGCTAAATGGTGTGGCGTGTGAAAAGCAAAATTATAAAACTGTTTTTTAGGGCCGCAGGTCCCAACGTTTTCCTTTCTTTGTTTTCGATCTTCGTGTACATTTCAATGAACCACCCTGTCGTTATATTCTCACATGGCATACATTATGTATGGGGCAGGAAATTGGGGAGGGAGGCATTTTCTAATAATTCCATTCTACTATACATGGTTAAAGGCCTGTTTTTTCCTCTCCACATCTCATCTTTTCTTCTAATGGGTTTCAAATAGCTTTTGATTAAAACTTCGGGGACCCCGGGAGTAATGAAAAAT
Organism: Diaphorina citri; assembly: GCF_000475195.1. Classification (NCBI taxonomy): domain Eukaryota; kingdom Metazoa; phylum Arthropoda; class Insecta; order Hemiptera; family Psyllidae; genus Diaphorina; species Diaphorina citri. The sequence continues at coordinate 42,339 of NW_007378049.1, read as the reverse complement.
GTGTTTAATTTATTATACCCCATGACAAGAAACTAGAGGGTATTATCACATAGGTCTACTTTCTAGTTGTTGATACAGATATACAGAAAGGACAGAGCAAGATTTTTTGAAGCTTGGAGCGGAAGAGGAGGTTGAGAAAGTGAAGGTGGAAGCAATTTTTTGAATCCTTCATCAAAATGATGGATAATACTGTGCAGATTTAAAGATTTTAAGCTTCAAAAACGCCATCTTCGAAAAGTCCAATAGGGTTATATAATCAGGGGAATCTCGGCTCCTCCAACCACCTAATGTCCTAATCCAACAAAAAAACACCACCTTCCCTTGATACAAACGCTATTTTCCCGACTAGAGGGTATTATCACATAGGTCTACTTTCTAGTTGTTGATACAGATATACAGAAAGGACAGAGCAAGATTTTTTGAAGCTTGGAGAGGAAGAGGAGGTTGAGAAAGTGAAGGTGGAAGCAATTTTTTGAATTCTTCATCAAAATGATGGATTTTAAGCTTCAAAAACGCCATCTTTGAAAAGTCCAATAGGGTTATATAATCAGGGAAATCTCGGCTCCTCCAACCACCTAATGTCCTAATCCAACAAAAAACACCACCTTCCCTTTATACAAACGCTATTTTCCCCCTCAGTTCACCTTCACCGCTGAAATAAATGAAACCCTTCGAGGTCTACCCAGATCTCAGAGTAACAAACGGTCCTCTCAGAAATAATGAAATAATATGAACTTTCTTTTAAACAAATCATTTCCCATGTTATTCATGGTCATGGGGAATGAAATAATATTATCCCCCAACCCAAAAACGTAAACCTTAATGCCCCGGGGACTAAGCCGCTGAAATAAATGAAAATGAAACCCTTCGAGGTCTACCCAGATCTCAGAGTAACAAACGGTCCTCTCAGAAATAATGATATAATATGAACTTTCTTTTAAACAAATCATTTCCCATGTTATTCATGGTCATGGGGAATAAAATAATATTATCCCCAAACCCAAAAACGTAAACCCCAATGCCCCGGGGACTAAGGTGTAACTCATGTAATTTAAATATTTTGTTGGAATTTAATTTCCAAGATACATATATCCTCATACGGGCATATAATTTCTCCCAAAACTTTTCCCGCAAAAGTTCATAGACCCGGGACCTCCCAAATTTAGCAGCTTTTACGGCAAAGGCCTCCTGCCCCCTTCGTCGAAGGATCCCTTGCAGGAAGCAACCTTCATTACCCTCTTCGCCACCTTCGTTTCCTCTTTCCCGTCTCCATTTACTCCTCTCTCCTCCGATGTCTCCTTTAGCAAACACTTCCCACCTGGCGCTCCACATCTTCTTCACCAGTTAACTTCGTCCCTATGACCCCCCCCAAGACCAAAGGCAAGGCGTTTAGGTTTCATAATTAGTATTCATCATGTGCAAATACTCCTCCTATCCTAGCAGCACTCTTCTGCCTCCGCCACAACCTTTTTCCTTTGGAAAATGTTCCTTCCGCTTCTTCCTCCAGTTCCCTCCCGTCCTGACACAAACTTCTGCACGTCTCTCGACTGTGTGTCGTACAGAAGGGTTTGGTGGGGTGACGCAAAAGGGACTCCCTCAAATTTCCTTCCTGACACAAACTTCTGCACGTCTCTCGACTGTGTGTCGTACAGAAGGGTTTGGTGGGGGTGACGCAAAAGGGACTCCCTCAAATTTTCCCGTTCCACCGAAGTTATGAAGGGAAATAGTATTTCCACCGTTCTATAACGAGTCTCAAATTTTCTCCTGACACAAACTTCTGCACGTCTCTCGACTGTGTGTCGTACAGAAGGGTTTGGTGGGGGTGACGCAAAAGGGACTCCCTCAAATTTCCCCGTTCCACCGAAGTTATGAAGGGAAATAGTATTTCCACCGTTCTATAACGAGTCTCAAATTTTAGCTTAATTGCTCTCTGGCCGTTTCCGAGTAGGAAAAGACACGGGACAGTTTTTGACAGTTTAAATTGACGCTATGAGTCCCATCTCCCACCCTTGCCCCCAGAATGGAAAAACGGTGACTAGGTAACCTTTGTCAAAACATATTGGGTTTGTTTCTGACATGTGAGCTAATTTGCAAAGACTCGGGGGTACTTTACTTTCGAGTTGTAACAAGAAGAAATCATGCAAGAGTTACATTTCTCGTTTCTTCGAACATGTGGAATGTTCTGTTGTTTACAAGGCACTTTTTCCAAATATGTCTCGAGATGTTGCTGGTCTAATTTAACTCGGACACATGCATTTTACTTTGCATACCCACAGCTTTTATTAACACCCGTACCGCCTCGACCAGTACTAGTCCAAGCAGCAGTACCAGACCGGAGAACTTTATCCACGTGGAAAACATAATATCTACATAGAGGAAATATTATAAAAGCAAAAATCGAGGCAGGGGACAACAAGTCCTATTATTTCTCCAGAAATCACGAAAAAGGCTTTTTAAAACATCCCGAACTAGAAGGATAATCCAGGGATGCTTAGAGCGGAATGATTAAACTTTCATAGCCCTTCCTGAACCTTAAATTATACCGAGCTTTAAAATAATATTCGAAAATCGTACTCGAAATAATAATACCCATGCCAAAAGAGCATGTTTTCACAGAGAGCCCGCCTTTCACAAGGAAAATTGTTCCCCTAACCCCTTTTCCTAAACGAGCGATTCTCAGAAATTGTCTCACACTCACACAGTTTCAGAGAGTGTCAAAAGTCACTCAGATTTCTACAAGGCAAAGGATTGATTTTAAAACAGTCCAACCTATATGAGAACGAACCCACAACCTAGCTCTTACAGGGCTCCAATTGCGCTGTTCTTCAAGCTAACTACGTTCACCAGCTCTTTCTTTTTGGTGTTTTGGACTTTGGACCAAACGGGATCCAAGAAAAAGGGATCCACAGACTGAGACTCGCTGTTTCTTCTCTTTACCTCTCCATTTTCGACGTTTTACTTCGTCAATTAGTGAAGCTATCTTCTCCACCTCCCTCGGAATGATTAAACTTTCATAGCCCTTCCTGAACCTTAAATTATACCGAGCTTTAAAATAATATTCGAAAATCGTACTCGAAATAATATTACCCATGCCAAAAGAGCATGTTTTCACAGAGAGCCCGCCTTTACAAGGAAAATTATTCCCTTAACCCCTTTTCCTAAACGAGCGATTCTCAGAAATTGTCTCACACTCACACAGTTTCAGAGAGTGTCAAAAGTGACTCAGATTTACAGGGCTCCAAGTGCGCTGTTCTTCAAGCTAACTACGTTCACCAGCTCTTTCTTTTTGGTGTTTTGGACTTTGGACCAAACGGGACCCAAGAAAAAGGGATCCACAGACTGAGACTCGCTGTTTCTTAAACTCTTTACCTCTCCATTTTCGACGTTTTACTTCGTCAATTAGTGAAGCTATCTTCTCCACCTCCCCAAATTATGCTTTCCCTTTTATTATCTTCCATTCTTCCTCTTATCATCTTCCTTATAATTCCCTATTCCATCTGCCTTATACTTCAATGTTCCTTCTTCCTTTTCCTTCTTTCCCTGTTCCTTGGGTCTCTTGGAAAATCTCGCTTCACTTTCATCTTCACTTCTCTCATTATCTACTCTTCTCCTCCACCTCCCTTTTGACTCTCACAGCGTATCATAAATCTGGTTAATTTTTAAACAGTCTCTTCCTCCCTACTTCTCCTTCTTCTACACTTTCTCCTCCTCCACTTCCTCTTTCTCCTCCGTTTTCTGTGACTCAGGTGAAAGGTAAAAAGCTTTCACGTTTTCTGGAATTTGGACTCTCACTTCCCGGTGTCATTAACGTGGAGGAGGAGGAGGAGGAGGAGGAGCTAGAGGAGGAAGAGGAGGAGGAGGAGCTAGAGGAGGAAGAGGAGGAGCAGGAGAGGAGGAGGAGGGGGGGAGTTAGAGGGGAAGAAGGAAGAGGAACGTCTCAGTCTAATTCGAGCATTTGATCATTTGGAATGAAGTGTTCAATTTTTGATTCGACTCATTCAATATTTCAGTGGATGGAAGTTTTGGAAGAAGCTTCACCTGATTTTCCTTGCATCAGAAAACAGTGGGTGTTATGACAGCTCCGAACAGTTACACTACAACGGATGAAACAGCAAGTTCTACAGGAAGTCCTAGTAACTGGAAGAGCTTAACTCCATACACAAAAAGACCACTCTGAGGATTAATTTTGAAGACTACTCTGAGGGTGTACGGGCAGGTGCCCTTGCTGGTCCAATTATTAGGGACCTGTGTATTGCCATCGTTACAATTTTTACAATAGCCACACCACAACGATTAAAACATAACAACTACAGTACAAAATAATTAGTTAAGTTAGCTAATGCTTCGGTGGCATTCTCCGACGGACAGGAGTATGTACTATGTAACTGTGGCTGGAGTTTGCACCCAGTCTGTGGCTTTCACATAAGCTTTTATCAATATATAAAAATATGTAACTTAATTATGTTGCCATTAGACTCGAATAAAGTTTTCTTCCTGTGTAGGCGCCCTCTTCCTTCCTATGCAAATACAGGTAGGAACCTACTACTACCTCCCTTCTATGTGCTTGTACCTATTACATACCTTCCTTTCTTCCTTCCTACGCTTTGCTTCCTTCTGGTTCGTCCTATGTTCTTTTTCTGTCTGATATTTCTGCATTAACCATTTTCTTGGTACTTTCCCTTTTGGTTAGGTTTCTAATGAAAGCCTCTGTGGCAAATTTTGCGAATATTATTATTACCTGTGATAAATATGTAAATAAATTTTGTCATTTCCTGTGGTTACAGTTTTGGTCTAACGTATCTCTTGCAGGTTTTGTTGCTTTATCCCCTTACAACGCAAAGTCACAACGACTGACCGTGCGAAGGTTTTAGAAAGTCCTTAATGTAAAAGGAAAAGCAAAAAGACAATATAAAGCAAAAATTGGTTTCCAAAAACACCCTGAACAATTCGACCTACATATATGTACATTACCTACCTGCTGCACATTAGTATTGTATACTTATATTTTTCGGCTCTGAGCTTGGAATACGCGGTACACTGAGCCGCATGAGGGTAATTCAGTAACTAATTTATTCAAAGAGCGACCAATGGCATTACCTAAGTGCCTTCAAAGAAATACAATCTGGTTTATTTTTAATAATTTTCATGAACCAAACTTGCCTATTCTGAATGGCACAAGGCCAGATCTGGACATGCCTTTCAAAAAACCACAAATTTCTCCGCTCTAAAGCTTCGTCCAGCTTCTAAGAAAACGGCGCGTGTAAAATAAATGGTGCGAACTTGGAAAGACGAAGAGGAAGAAGGCTACAAACAGAGAGAGAGAGTATGTATGATATACCATTGAGTAGATAAAGATATTCATTATCCTAATGCATTTTCTCTCTCCCTCCCTCCCCTCCTCTTGCTCCTCTTTCGCTAAACAAAAAAGTGAAAAGTAAAAAAAAAAAAAGTTTTTTGTACGTAGGTATTAAAGCTCTGAAAAAAAAGAAGAGAAAAATAGTGCAATGTATGTTTTGATGAATATACCTGAGACAGGGATTTAAAATGAGCGAGCGAAATAGAGAGGGGGAGAGAGAAAGAAATAAAACAGACGGGGAAATAGTTCCTGTGTAGGCGCCCTCTTCCTTTCTAGATGTAAATACAGGTAGGAACCTACCACTACCTCCCTTCTATGTACTTGTACCTATTACATACCTTCCTTTCTTCCCTCCTACCTACGCTTCACTCTTTGCTTCCTTCTGGTTCGTCCTATGTTCGTTTTCTGTCTGATATTTCTGCATTAACCATTTTCTTGGTGCTTTCCCTTTTGGTTTGGTTTCTAATGAAAGCCTCTGTGGCAAATTTTGCGAATATTATTATTACCTATGATAAATATGTAAATAAATTTTGTCATTTCCTGTGGTTACAGTTTTGGTCTAACGTATCTCTTGCAGGTTTTGTTGCTTTATGCCCTTACAACGCAAAGTCACAACGACTGACCGTGCGAAGGTTTTAAAAGGTCCTTACTTAATATAAAGTTGTAAAAGGAAAAGCAAAAAGACAATATAAAGCAAAAATTGGTTTCCAGAAACACCCTGAACAATTCTACCTACATATATGTACATAACCTACCTGCTGCACATTAGTATTAACCATTCTAGATAAAACCTACCTACATACCAGTACATTTTCATAATACACATTTTAGTTAAAAGAAAAATTATTTCCCTCCTGAGATACGGGATGATTTAGGAAAAAAGGGAGAAACGGGAGAAAGGGAGGGAGAAAGCAGGAGAAAGGGAAAAGAGGCGAGGGGAGGGAAATAAAGGCTAAGTTGAGAGCGTCCGGAAAATGGGTGAGAGGAGGAGAAAGAGGAGGGGGAGGAAGAAGATTAAAGAGTTGAAGAGGTAGAGAAAAGATTTTCTGACCAAAAATATTTTAAAATCCACGCAAAAACCCCGAAGACCCTTTTAACTTGGGAGAGATTTTCCACTCCTCTGCAGACCCCGCAATCTTTCCCTCACCGTGAAAAATCCCTCCTACTTTCCCTCTCAACATGAAAAATCCCTCTCCCCTCTCACCATTCCTCCTGACCATCCCTACCACCGTAAAATATCCCTCCTGACTACTTTCTCATCCAACCCTCCCAGTGAAAAAATCCCTCCTACCTTCCCTCTCACCGTGAAAAATCCCTCGCACCTTCCCTTCTTTCCTCTTACTCTCTCTGTTTTCTTTTCCCATCTTCTGGTAATTTTCATGCTTTTAGGCAGACAGAGATAGGAGGGAGGGGAAACGAGGATAAGAGTTTTTTTTTTTTTTCTCTTTCAAGTTTTGGGTTTTTCGAAAACATACTAACATACTCTCGAGTTTAGAGGGGAGGGAAGAGGGAAGGAGAAGGAGAGGAAGGGAGAAATTTGTTTGTATTAAATAATACAAACGAATTATTACTGTTCAGTGTTCAACTTTAGAATGATCAAAGAAGTTAAGATAAAATTCCAAGCCTTGGCTGGGGCCTAAACCCGCTAACTCCAGATTGTTTCATCAAATAAAAATTATCCTTTCATTCATTTTAATTTAATCTTGTTGGACATACTATTTTCTACTGATGCATATTTTGCTGTTTTATCTATAGATTTCTCCCTCCCTCTCTTTCTTTATCTCTCTCTCTCTATCTCATTCTCTCTCTCTCGCTTCTTTCTTTCTCTATTTCTTCTTACTTTCTATTAGGTACATTATTTCCCTTTCTATTTTTCTCTTTCTCTGGAGAGGAAGGGAGAAATTTGTTTGTATTAAATAATACAAACGAATTATTACTGTTCAGTGTTCAACTTTAGAATGATCAAAGAAGTTGAAAGATAAAATTCCAAGCCTTGGCTGGGGCCTAAACCCGCTAACTCCAGATTGTTTCATCAAATAAAAGGAAAGTAAAAATTATCCTTTCATTCATTTTAATTATCTTGTTGGACATACTGTTTTCTACTAATTCTACTGATGCATGTTTTGCTGTTCTATCTATAGATTTCTCCCTCCCTCTCTTTCTTTCTTTCTCCCTCCCTCTTTTTCTTTATCTCTCTCACTCTCTCTCTCGCTTCTTCCTTTCTCTATTTCTTCTTACTTTCTATTAGGTACATTATTTCCCTTTCTATTTTTCTCTTTCTCTCCCCCCCTCTCTTCGAGGGATATTTTCCTCCCGGTAAAAGCACAGGGGAATATTATTTGTTAGCTAAATTCCCTTTTTTTCTCTCTAATGGTGTTGTCAACCTTCCTCCTCTTCTCCCTTCGAGATACCTTTTCCCCTCCCCGTCTATGTAACGTCTTTTCCCCCCTCCCTTTTACCCGTTATTCCTCCCTTTCTTCCATTATTCTCCCTTTCTCTCGTGTTTTCTCCCTTTTTCTCTCCCCTGGGTCCTGCTTTCTCCCTCACAAGCTCATTATTGATATTAATGTCACAGTCGTATATACATGAGATCCTCTTTCCCTACGCCTTTATTACTGGCATGTAAACAATCCCTTTATCCCTATGCCTCTGCTAGAAAGACTGGTAAGCTGTAATCTTCACCAGCTTCCAGTCGATCGCTAAATGAAGAAATATGAGGAGTTATATGTGATGTGTTTTTGGGGTAGCAGGAGATGGAGGTAGTTTTGTTGGGATTTGGAGATGGCCTTGATGTTTGATGGTGACAAGATGAGTACATTTTGAAACACCGACTTTCGCCTCCGTTGTGTGTTAGCGGATTTTCGTGCCAGAGCAGAAATACAAAAGGTCTATTGAGTAGAAGGGAAGAAAAAGCCCTTGGTTAGTCCCGTAACCCGTTCAGTCCCAGTCCCGTAGCGTCCCATCTCCCACCCTTGCCCCCAGAATGGAAAAACGGTGACTAGGTAACCTTTGTCAAAACATATTGGGTTTGTTTCTGACATGTGAGGTAATTTGCAAAGACTCGGGGGTGCTTTACTTTCGAGTTGTAACAAGAAGAAATCATGCAAGAGTTACATTTCTCGTTTCTTCGAACACGTGGAATGTTCTGTTGTTTGTAAGGCAATTTTTCTATATATGTCTCGAGATGTTGCTGGTCTTATTTAACTCAAACACATGACATTTCACTTTGCATACCTACAGCTTTTATTAACAATGAGATGCGGCAGTTTTCTACATATTTATGTTTTGTCATACGACTCACAAGTCATAAGGAAAGAGAAAGCTGTCTCAGAATGACCACGATTACCTTGATACCAGTGACTGCTGCTGAATATTCACACCTCCTAAAGCCACTGCTATGACCTCAGCCATCACTTACCTACGAACAAACAGAAAAACCAAAAGAAAATGATAAACAGAGTTCTAGAACTACGTTAGAAAAATAATAAATAAGAATAATTGGAGGTATAAAAGAACGTAAATTCGTAAAATAATCACAAAATGAGAATCTCTTGGAGGGTTTCAGCAGTCATTATATATGAGAGATATTTAGGGCAGTAAAATTTAACCACGTTCATCACCCTTAGGGCAACATCATCATCTTCGAAAATTCGACAAAGGAATGGAACTACATTGGTTGTTGGTTGATGAAATATCAGATATCAGTGCCATGTAAGATGTAAGTGGCTCAGCACCTGTTGTTCATCTGCCTAATCTTACAGCTAGATTGAGTCTCGGCACCTGGGGTGCTACAATAAACGAAACAGTCTGTGTTTCAGAGTGAGGAATTTTTAATTGTGTTAAGCATACTTAAACGCTTGTCACAAATATCGTTCCCCAATTATTACACCTAGATAAATTTTATGGCTTGACTTGAACTCGAACCACCAACCTCCAGATCCAAAGTCCAACGCGTTAACAACTGCACCACTGAGCTTGGTGTTTCAGAGTAAGCACCTTTCACTACAGACGATCTTTCATTTCTCACAGAGGAAAAAGGATTATGGAGAAATATGACGTGAGCAGAAGAATTTTATGACTTGACTTGGACTCGAACCACCAACCTCCAGATCCAAAGTCCAACGCGTTAACAACTGCACCACTGAGCTTGGTGTTTCAGAGTAAGTGTTGTGCTTTCCTCGACGGCTACAACGGTGCTCCTTGTTCCTGCCCGTGCTGATAAGCTCTCAGAGTAAGTGTTGTGCTTTCCTCGACGGCTACAACGGTGCTCCTTGTTCCTGCCCGTGCTGATAAGCTCCTCTTGTTTCCTCTCGCTCCCGCTTCTTAATTGAATCAACCCTCATCTTTCAAGTTTGCGAAACTTTTTTAACTCTTTAATTAAGCAATTAGAATGTAATCGTTTATAGATATTTTCCTCCCGGTAAAAGCACAGGGGAATATTATTTGTTAGCTAAATTCCCTTTTTTTCTCTCTAATGGTGTTGTCAACCTTCCCCCTCTTCTCCCTTCGAGATACCTTTTCCCCTCCCCGTCTATGTATCGTCTTTTTCCCCCTCCCTTTCCCCCTTTTACCCTTTATTCCTCCCTTTCTTCCATTACTCTCCCTCTCTCGTGCCCTCCCTTTCTTCCATTATTCTCCCTTTCTCTCGTGTTTTCTCCCTTTTTCTCTCCCCTGGGTCCTGCTTTCTCCCTCACAAGCTCATTATTGATATTAATGTCACAGTCGTATACAGGGTGTCCCGCGAACGACTGTACAACGCTTAAGGGTTGATGCAGGACCTAAAGGGCTACCAGAAAAAGCTATCTGGACAGATCCGATTTTCAACAGGGGCGGAGTTATGAAGGATTTTCTGTTTTTCAACATTTTTCATACCTTGTCCCCCTAAAACGCCTTTATCTCTTGAACCAATAAAGATAATGCAGAATGGAAAAACGGTGACTAGGTAACCTTTGTCAAAACATATTGGGTTTGTTTCTGACATGTGAGCTAATTTGCAAAGACTCGGGGGCGCTTTACTTTCGAGTTGTAACAAGAAGAAATCATGCAAGAGTTACATTTCTCGTTTCTTCGAACACGTGGAATGTTCTGTTGTTTGTAAGGCACTTTTTCTATATATGTCTCGAGATGTTGCTGGTCTTATTTATGACATTTCACTTTGCATACCCACAGCTTTTATTAACAATGAGATGCGGCGGTTTTCTACATATTTATGTTTTGTCATACGACTCACAAGTCATAAGGAAAGAGAAAGCTGACTCAGAATGAACACGATTACCTTGATACCAGTGACTGCTGCTGATTATTCACACCTCCTAAAGTTACTGCTATGACCTCAGCCATCACTTACCTACGAACAAACAGAAAAACCAAAACAAAATGATAAACAGAGTTCTAGAACTACGTTAGAAAATAATAAATAAGAATAATTGGAGGTATAATAGAACGTAAATTCGTAAAATAATGACAAAATGATAAAATAATGACAAATAATGACATCATTACACTTAGGGCACATCATCATCATCATCTTCGAAACTTCGACAAAGGAATGGAACTAGATTGGTTGTTGGTTGATGAAATATCAGTGCCATGTAAGATGTAAGTGCCTCAGCACCTGTTGTTCATTTGCCTAATCTTACGACTAGAATGACTCTCGGCACCTGGGGTGCTACAATAAACGAAACAGTCTGTGTTTCAGAGTGAGGAATTTTTAACTGTGTTAAGCATACTTAAACGCTTGTCACAAATATCGTTCCCCGATTATTACACCTAGATAAATTTTATGACTTGACTTGGACTCGAACCACCAACCTCCAGATCCAAAGTCCAACGCGTTAACAATTGCACCACTGAGCATGGTGTTTCAGAGTAAGTTCAATATTTCAGTGGATGGAAGTTTTGGAAGAAGCTTCAACTGATTTTCCTTGCATCAGAAAACAGTGGGTGTTATGACAGCTCCGAACAGTTACACTACAACGGATAAAACAGCAAGTTCTACAGGAAGTCCTAGTAACTGGAAGAGCTTAACTCCATACACAAGAAGCCCACTCTGAGGATTAGGTGTACGGGCAGCTGCCTCAAAAGATGGATTCAGCTTAGACGAATCTACGAACTGGAAGAATCAACTGAGCTGTGCATCCCCCAACTTCCAGAGCTTTGCCACTTCTAACGAATTTGAATTTGTCCACAATGTCATTTGAGACACACCCTTCAAAATTAATTCAATTCATATTTTTATTGTGATATTTGACAAGAAACATTTTACACAATTTACAATAGTACTAATTAAGTGCTAAGTCTGACCTCAATGTATCACACCAAGGGTATGCTAGCTCCATTGCGCTTAGCCCATTAGCCTAAGCGCTCAGAGCATATTTCTGTCGCGCTTAGCGCATTTGTCTGGAGCTCAGTACATGTTCCTCGTGTCTGACCTCAATGTATCACACCAAGGGTATGCTAGCTCCATTGCGCTTAGCCCATTAGCCTAAGCGCTCAGAGCATATTTCTGTCGCGTTTAGCGCATTTGTCTGGAGCTCAGTACATGTTCCTCAGAGCATTTGTCTCGCGGTGAGCGCATTCTCACATCAGCACCAGGCAAGGATTTTCACCTAATCTGCCAGATGGATTTCCATAAAGTTTGTTCCCTTTTTTTCATAAAGCTTCTCTCCTCTGTATATGATGTGTACGTCTACATTAATGTTGATGCTCTCTCTACAATTGTAATACCTGTGTCTTCTTCATGTCCAATGGCCATTGAAAATTGAAAGTCTGACACCGACCAACAGATGGATTGGAGACGGACTACTTCCATTGGGCCGTTTTTGGATCGTCAAAAATATCAGAAGAGATGTTTCTCATTTTTAAACCTCCGTCCCCGAATGAGTATCACACAAGGTCGAGTGGGTATCACACAAGGCAACGAATACAGGAGGTTCTGGTGATCCCGGATTCGATCCCCGGCAAAGGGTTCCTCGTGCTCAGAGCATTTGTCTCGCGGTGAGCGCATTCTCACATCAGCACCAGGCAAGGATTTTCACCTAATCTGCCAGATGGATTTCCATAAAGTTTGTTCCCTTTTTTTCATAAAGCTTCTCTCCTCTGTATATGATGTGTACGTCTACATTAATGTTGATGCTCTCTCTACAATTGTAATACCTGTGTCTTCTTCATGTCCAAAAGCTTTGGACAGGTGAAAGTTGGAACAAGTTGTGTTGACCTGTCTGCGAACAAGTTTATTGTTCCACGAAGCTGAATTCCACATTACCTATTTGTAGAGGATTCGGCCTTTGATCATTTAATTCCAAGACTCGGTCCACTTCCCGGAAAGGCACCAAAATTTTCATCTTCTAAAAGGGCCATCAGGTCAAGCGCCACCATTCTCATTGTCTTTTGATCCCTTTTCCATCAAACCTCCGGGTATCATGTTTTACGTAACGAAGACCTTTAACGAAACGAGGGCACCCAGCACCCCTCCGCAGCTCGTTATTCATTTTTAGTCCTCCGTTATTTATGAACGTTGGGGTACGTCTACATTAATGTTGATGCTCTCTCTACAATTGTAATACCTGTGTCTTCTTCATGTCCAATGGCCATTGAAAACTGAAAGTCTAACACCGACCAACATATGGGTTGGATACGGACTACTTCCATTGGGCCGTTTTTGGATCGTCAAAAATGTCAGAAGAGATGTTTCTCATTTTTAAACCTCCGTCCCCGAATGAGTATCACACAAGGCAACGAATACAAGAGGTTCTGGTGGTCCCGGGTTCGATCCCCGGCAAAGATTCATGTCCAATGGCCATTGAAAACTGAAAGTCTGACACCGACCAACAGATGGATTGGAGACGGACTACTTCCATTGGGCCGTTTTTGTATCGTCAAAAATATCAGAAGAGATGTTTCTCATTTTTAAACCTCCGTCCCCGAATGAGCATCACACAAGGTCAAGTGGGTATCACACAAGGCAACGAATACAGGAGGTTCTGCTGATCCCGGGTTCGATCCCCGGCAAAGGTGAAGTTTTTTCGGCTCTGAGCTTGGAATACGCGGTACACTGAGCCGCATGAGGGTAATTCAGTAACTAATTTATTCAAAGAGCGACCAATGGCGACATTACCTAACTGCCTTCAAAGAAATACAATCTGGTTTATTTCAATTAATTTTCATGAACCAAACTTGTCTATTCTGAATGGCACAAGGCCAGATCTGGACATGCCTTTAGAAAATTCACGAATCGAAATACAATCTGGTTTATTTCAATTAATTTTCATGAACCAAACTTGTCTATTCTGAATGGCACAAGGCCAGATCTGGACATGCCTTTCGAAAATTCACGAATCTCTCCACTCTAAAGCTTCGTCCAGCTTCTAAGAAAATGGTGCGTGTAAAATAAATGGTGCAAACTTGGAAAGACGAAGAGGAAGAAGGCTACAAACTGAAATGGTAAGACGATGTATAAGTACGCCATGAAATGGTAAGACGATGTATAAGTCCGCCATGAAATGGTAAGTAAGAATAGCAAGACGATGTACGAGCGCATGTTGCAATGTCTATACTATGAAATGTCAATGCAATGTCGGCAAGTCTTGAAGTAGTACACATAGTATTTATGTTGCAATGTCTATACTATGAAATGCCAATGCAATGTCGGCAAGTCTTGAAGTAGTACATATAGAGTTCCATGAAATGGAACGTCTAATGTCTAATGGATGTTGCAACGTCTTAGAATGAAAGCAGGAGTACTACTATACCATGCAATAGGATTTTCTCTGAAAAAGTATGACCATGTTAGCGACTTAGCGGAAAATTCTGAAATGATAGATATGGGTATAAAAAAAAAAAAAAAAAAAAAAAAAAAAAGTTTTTTATACGTAGGTATTAAAGCTCTGAAAAAAAGAAGAAAAAAATAGTGCAATGTATGTTTTGATGAATATACCTGAGACAGGGATTTAAAATGAGCGAGGGAAATAGAGAGAGAAAGAAATAAAACAGAAGGGGAAAGAGGGGAAAAGAAAAACATACCTATTATATTAATTTGCCGCCCATTACTCTCACTCTGAGAAATAACTTCTAAGAAAAAGCAAAACAATTCTCGGATGAGTGAGATTTTTGAAAAGGGTACATTTGGCATCACTGTACACGCTTGAATGTACGTTTGACAACAATGTGCACGCTTGGCAACAGTGTACACGCTTGAATGTACACTTGGTAACCATGTATACATTTTCCAGGCTTCCAGGATAAGGTCAATTGTCTAAAACTATAACTATCCCGAGTGTGCTCCTGGCAAAGAACAAAACTAGCAAAGATTTCAAAGAAAAATCGTTTAATGTTTGGAAAGAATTGCATTTGTAATAACATTTTCAAGATTTCAAGGGATTCTCTTTTGAATGTACTATGCCTAATCTTACTGCTAGCATAAGACTCAAATGTTAATTTGCATTTTGTTTTATCAAGAATATTATGAACCATTAGTAGAGGTTAGGTTTCTAGATTCTAATGGGGACCATGTATACATTTTCCAGGCTTCCAGGAAAAGGTCAATTGTCTAAATCTAAAACTATCCCGAGTGTGCTCCTAGCAAAGAACAAAACTAGCAAAGATTTCGAAGAAAAATGATTTAATGCTCGGGAAAGAATTGCATTTGTTTTGAATGTACTATGCCTAATCTTACTGCTAGCATAAGACTCAAATGTAAATTTGCATTTTGTTTTATCAAGAATATTATGAACCATTAGTAGAGGTTAGGTTTCTAGATTCTAATTGGAAGGAAACAGAAATGCCTAGGCATCTAGGCAACTAGAGGCATTGTTACAACTTCATTGTGAGAGAGAGAATATTTTTTCACGGGAACATTTCATTCATATTGTGAAAAATAATGAATATTTTTTTCATATTTTCACATTAGCTAGCATTTCCAAACAGCACTTGCATCCATTATTCAGATTTTTTATCTGGCAAAATGTATGGCAGTTGTGAGTTCATATTTGCCGCCCCGCCGTCCCAGAGGGTAAGCAATATTGAACATTGTTAGACGTGGCGAAAACTACGATAGGTGATTGCCTAAAGGCCTAGTTTTCTGCCGATCACAAAACTGGAAATTTCCATTTTCGAACCAAATAAATCAGTGATTCCCAAAATGAGGGCCGTGAAGGACTTCAAGACCAATGTATGGCAGTTGTGAGTTCATATTTGCCGCCCCGCCGTCCCAGAGGGTAAGCAATATTGAACATTGTTAGACGTGGCGAAAACTAGGATAGGTGATTGCCTAGTTTTCTGCCAATCACAAACCATTTTTGAACCAAATAAATCAGTGATTCCCAAAATGAGGACCGTGAAGGACCTCAAGACACCCGGGAAGATTACATAAAACATAAAATACAGTAAAGGGGCCGCGGAGCGTTCAGTTCACCGCTGAAATAAATGAAAATGAAACCCTTCGAGGTCTACCCAGATCTCAGAGTAACAAACGGTCCTCTCAGAAATAATGATATAATTTTCCCAATGAGGAATAATTCTGCATATGGAATACACACAGCTCGAGTAATCCGATATTCCTGATTTCACATTTCAAAAGAAGAAAGAAAACCGAGCAAACATATGTATTATTATTTCGAAGCGGGATTTTCGCCATTGAATTTTCGCCCCGTCTGGAAATGGAATTCAGATTCGAGTTTGGGGCTTTGAAAATTAGTGGAGATAGCACGATGGTGCTCAAGATCAGGATTTCTGGAAAATCAAGCGTGCAGGGAAGTGCTCGAACGTCAAGAGTGCTCGAAGCACCCCCCCGGCGTATATTAACACAAGCAGAGATTTATGTTGCGGTTTTGCAGTATGACGTTTTGCAGGTTGAAGAGAATACGTCGGAATCTAGGTTGACATTGAAGAAGCACGTGGTAGCACGATGGTGCTCAAGATCAGGATTTCTGGAAAATCAAGCGTGCAGGGAAGTGCTCGAACGTCAAGAGTGCTCGAAGCACCCCCCGGCGTATATTAACACAAGCAGAGATTTATGTTGCGATTTTGCAGTATGACATTTTGCGGATTGAAGAGAATACGTCGGAATCTAGGTTGATATTGAAGAAGCACGTGGAATCAATCTCCAGACTCACCAAATGGGAAACCCAATAACATTCCCAGCATCCTAGCGCATCCCACAGGAAACACAAAGCTGACTGACAGTTGGCAACAACAAATCTAATCGGGAGTTTATTTCTGGTGAAATTGGTTGTCAAAGAGACAACTAGGAGAGAAAAGAAGGAGAAGGGGAAGAAGAGAAGAGAAGGAGGAGAACAACAACAAATCTAATCGGGAGTTTATTTCTGGTGAAATTGGTTGTCAAAGAGACAACTAGGAGAGAAAAGAAGGAGAAGGGGAAGAAAAGGAGAAGAGAAGGAGGAGGAGAAAAAGGAGAAAGGGAAGAGGAGAGAAATACCTCTTAATGATTGACAGCCATATTGACACATGATGAAAAATCCGTTGACACATTCTTTTAACTCTTTCTTTCCTCTATTTTCTCCTCCTCTTTCTTCCTTTTTCCCCCCATATTGACACATGATGAAAAATCCGTTGACACATTCTTTTAACTCTTTCTTTCCTCTATTTTTTCCTCCTCTTTCTTCCTTTTTCCCACTGCTATCTTTCCCTTCTCCTTTTCATTCCCATTTCTCCTCTAATTCTCTTTTCTTCCAATCCTCCTGCTATCTTTCCCTTCTCCTTTTCATTCCCATTTCTCCTCTAATTCTCTTTTCTTCCAGCCATATTGACACATGATGAAAAATCCGTTGACACATTCTTTTAACTCTTTCTTTCCTCTATTTTTTCCTCCTCTTTCTTCCTTTTTCCTCCTGCTATCTTTCCCTTCTCCTTTTCATTCCCATTTCTCCTCTAATTCTCTTTTCTTCCAGTCCTCTTCCCACTTCTTGTTTCTACTCTCTTTCTCCCTTTTCTCACCTGTGTTTTCCCTCTCCTTTCCTAATCTCTCAGCTTTCTCTTCATCTTCCAATCTTATATCTCTCCTTTCCCCACTTTTACTTGTCCCTCTCTCCTCTCCCTCCCCTCTTATGGGCTCTTCCTCCTCTGTATTCACTCCCTCCTTCACTCTAACGTGTGGAAAAGGGAATAAATAACTTCCTTCTCCACTTTCTCCTCCTCTTTCTTTCAGATTCCGTCTCTCCTCTTCCTCCTTCTCTCCATCTCCTTCTCTTTCAGAGTGACACCTCGTGATGGTTGACAATCCGAATGGAATTCCGAGGAGTGTGGAGTGCAGAAGTGATAATTTTATTCAATTTTATTTTTCATATGTTATCTTCTCTCCTCGCCCTCCTGTTTCTTTTCTTATCAAATCAAAATGAAAATTCCCCTCGCTATGACAAGTTGGAATGGCACATTTCTTGCTCGGAATTCATCATATTGAGAGGTGTGGCACGGTAGCCCAGAATAATGTGAAGAGTTTTTATAAAGAGACCATTTTGTAACAGATTAATGACAGGAATAGAGCAGAAAAGGTTTACAGTAGGTGTGGTTGAAAAACCTAGATGCATTTCATAACCCTACCTTTCTTTTAAATATCAGACTCAACAAACAATCTGACATGCAAACAATCACACACTTACAAGAACATCAAGAACTCTACATCTCAATAATGAAGAAAAATAAGAACTCCTCGACGCAAGCATTTTTCATTACTTTTTGTCTTTCCCCGTTATCGTTTATAAATTGTTACAATGTTTCTCTCTCGGAAATGGTGCTGTGGCTGGAGGACGGCTCAGCGATGATAGTGTCATCAGCTCTCACGATACTTGGAGAAGTTTACACTAACATTATCGTCAATATCATAATGTCCTGGGTGCAATAGTCCTACATACTGGACTCCGCACATAGGAATTTCGTCAGAAAAGACCCCCATTTTAATGTAATCATACATCGTTTATAAATTGTTACAATGTTTCTCTCTCGGAGATGGTGCTGTGGCTGGAGGACGGCTCAGCGATGATAGTGTCATCAGCTCTCGCGATACTTGGAGAAGTTTACACCAACATTATCGTCAATATCATAATGTCCTAGGTGCAATAGTCCTACATACTGGACTCCGCACACAGGAATTTCGTCAGAAAAGACCCCCTGGAGAAGTTTACACTAACATTATCGTCAATATCATAATGTCCTGGGTGCAATAGTCCTACGTACTGGCTACTGGACCCCGCACACAGGAATTTCGTCAGAAAAGACCCCATTTTAATGTAATTATAATGTCCTTGAAGACTTCCTTTTTCAAATCAATGAAATTAGAGTCGGAAGAGGCTGTAAAACGGGGCCTCTGAGGCCTTTGTAAACTCTAGATTACAGTCAGACATTTTCGTTGTCTTCTAAAATGTCTCATTTGCGACCAATGTTGAAGAACAGAAAATTTTGAGATGCTAATTTTGCATGTTTTCCCTTGTATGTGTGTGCGGGGATGTAAAATTAATTATGTAATTGGAATATAAACATTTGTACCTTTTTACCCCAAAGTATGAGGATGTGATGATGTTATGAAATCTGGCGTACGAGCCAAGATTGAGTTTGTGGAAAATTTGATGTATTCCAACTAGATGAAAATCGCGGTAAACACAAAGGAAAATTCTCTGTATTCCTGGGCGATTCAGGTCACCATTGACTTTAAACCGAAGTGATGTTGTTTTGTGTCTGAAGTTTCCTTTCGGATATGGAGCATCTTGGATTTCCGAGCTTCAAAAGAAGGAAAATTCTAAAAGGTCTCCCACCCTTCCACTTTATTCTTCTTAACTTTCCAAGAAAAAGAATAGAATCAACTGAGCTGTGCATCCCCCAACTTCCAGAGCTTTGCCACTTCTAACGAATTTGAATTTGTCCACAATGTCATTTGAGACACATCCTTCAAAATTAATTAAGACAAGTGCTAAGTCTGACGAAAGCTTTGGACAGGTGAAAGTTGGAACAAGTTGTGTTGACCTGTCTGCGAACAAGTTTATTGTTCCACGAAGCTGAATTCCACATTATTTGTAGAGGATTCGGCCTTTGATCATTTAATTCCAAGACTCGGTCCACTTCCCGGAAAGGCACCAAAATTTGCATCTCCTAAAAGGGCCATCAGGTCAAGCGCCACCATTCTCATTGTCTTTTGATCCCTTTTCCATCAAAGCTCCGGGTATCATGTTTTACGTAACGAAGACCTTTAACGAAACGAGGGCACCCAGCACTCCTCCACAGCTCGTTATTCATTTTTAGTCCTCCGTTATTTATGAACGTTGGAAACCCGAAAGTTTTGCGGCCTAATTGGTGTAAAATAAAAATAAGGAAGCAAATTAACCATGAGAAAGAACACGAAGAAGATAAAGAATAAGGAGAGTACAGAGTACAGACCAGAAGGGAAGAAGAAGGAGGAGGTATAAGAATTGAGTCTTTAACACGTTGTCTCCCACGCCGCTCATATTGAGAGACAGTAGAGTTGATTTTCAAATATTGTCTCTCAGGATTGAGAAGCTTTTTTAAATGGAGAGTTTGAAATGTGGCTCCTGAGGATAATCAAGGTATGCTTGGGTTTTTTTGGCGGTCCTCGTATCTTGTATAGAGACAATCCTTTGTATGGTAGCTTAGTGCAAGGTACCCAGTGCAATAGTCCTAAATGAAAATGGACGCGGCACACAAGGGATCAGGAAGAGAACGCCTTAACATATGGTAGCTTATGGTGGAAAATCAAAACTTTGGGCTTTCTTTCCCAACTTTTCATATTAAAATGGTTTGTACTAAAAACGTATTAGGTTCCATCAAATCAAATGGTACTTAAACCTGTGTGCTTGGCACACAAATGTAACCAAATGTCAGTAATCAAACAAGGGCTGATTGAAAGGCTGACAGAAAAAGGCGAAGAAGACACAACGTGTCAACCATTGAAACTTGTGGAGAAGGCTCCAAGTAACAAGATGGTTGCACTATGCATTACCTACATGTGAGAAACTGAGATGTGCGGAGTAAAACTTTTCCGAGTACAATTTCCCAAGCAGGCGCCTTATAAAATATGGACGACCAAGAGTATATTGAGAGAGGTCGGAAACTTTTCCGAGTACAATTTCCCAAGCAGGCGCCTTATAAAATATGGACGACCAAGAGTATATTGAGAGAGGTCGGGGATAACAAGATGGTTGCACTATGCATTACCTACATGTGAGAAACTGAGATGTGCGGAGTAAAACTTTTCCGAGTACAATTTCCCAAGCAGATGCCTTATAAAATATGGACGACCAAGAGTATATTGAGAGAGGTCGGGGAGGAGGAGGGTGCAAACCGCAGAGATTTCGGGTTCATATCCTATTTGGGGAGATTTTCAGGTAACTACTCTGTGAAACGTGCTTTTTCGTGTAGAAGTTTCTTCTCTTTAGTTTAGTTACCGACTGTCTGTGGATGGGTCCAAAGTATTCAAACTGTTGATATGATTTGGGGAGATTTTCAGGTAACTACTCTGTGAAACGTGCTTTTTCGTGTAGAAGTTTCTTCTCTTTAGTTTAGTTACCGACTGTCTGGATGGGTCCCAAGTATTCAAACTGTTGATATAATTTGGGGAGATTTTCAGGTAACTACTCTGTGAAACGTGCTTTTTCGTGTAGAAGTTTCTTCTCTTTGGTTTAGTTACCGACTGTCTGGATGGGCCCAAAGTATTCAAACTGTTGATATAATGGAACAACTTGTTCTAAGCTGTGACAGTCTAAATAAAGCACTACTTGTACTAGTATCTATCTTGAGGATAGGACATGGAGTCCGCATTTGCTGGACTGAGTAAATGATGTAAGGGCTAACTGGTGTGATTCTTCGATGCCATTACAGTAAAGACAGAATAAAGGAAGGAATGAGTAATTGATAGAAAGAAAAAAAAATAATAATAATAAATAGAAGCGAAATGTCTGTAAGGAAAACAGACACAATACTTCAAAGGTGTTGTTACTTGCAAAAAGCAAAGTTCATTCATAATTTCATGCGGATTCTAGAAATTTCCAAGAAAAATTATGACACTTTGGTGATGTACTTAAGCGAGCAGGGAAATATAACAAGGGAGAAATCAACCAAGGAAGAAGAGCGAGGAAAATTGGAAAGTCAAAAACTTTCCAATGAGCTTAAAACATCCCCCATTGAACCCATCTCTCCTGGAACCCACCACCACTCTCGCCCTCAACAAAAAAAAGCTCCCATTCCCACAATGCTCCCATTTCCACACCCCATCCCCACAATTTGTCACCGCAGCTTCCCTTTTAACAAGGGGAATGCAATATGTAGAACAGCAATAATTACATGTTTCGTAAAGCTAACTGGAGTACAAAGTTGAAATATATTCGAATGTAAATTTTTCACTTTCTTTCCTCTCATTTTCCTCCACTTTATTCGTATTTTCTGCTTTTCTTCTTCAGTTCTTCTTCGTCTCCGTCTTCTTTCTTCTTCTTCATCGTCTTTCACTTTTGCTTCTCGTTAGTCATATACAGATACTAACCGTAATTATACATATGTATTATATTATAATAATACTATTGTTTATTGCTATAGTAGTAAATTGCCTTTGTAGCAACAAAAGAACAAAACAAACGAAGTCTCCGTCTTCTTTCTTCTTCTTCATCGTCTTTCACCTTTTGCTTCTCGTTAGTCATATCCAGATACTAACCGTAATGATACATATGTATTATATTATAATAATACTATTATTTATTGCTATAGTAGTAAATTGCCTTTGTAGCAACAAAAGAACAAAACAAACGATTCCGCGATTAAAAACAAAATACTTTGAACAAACTTTGCACGCGGTGGAAAAAACACCAAAGGAGGTACAACGTATGAATAACACATGAGAGCATTGTAAAACATCACAATCGTATAAACGCGATAAGTTCTCCATTACACTTACATATGTATATTCGCAAACTTCTCGAAAAAACTCGAGTTTGCTCCGGCAAAAGGGAAAGGTTTTCCGATGGAAAAACATGAAAGTTTGCAAAGTTCATCAAGTGTTGACTACAGATAGCAAGATGCAAGATCAGTGAAAATGGAGAAATTTCCAACTGGATTCAAGTCTTTTAACTTCTTAAACCAGCTGTGAATTTTGGTCACCTGACCTGGTCCAGGCGGTAGCTCCTATAATGTGGCTTATAATATTGTTAGTCAACTTCCACATATGTATAAGACGATATTTAACGGGAAAAGATAACATAGGAACCTAGACCTTAAGCAATTCTTTAAAGGCCCCTTGGGCTAGTATAGCTACCCTGAATCTTGAACCGCTTGAAAGAAACAAAACGCATCTTCTAACTCGATCGAAATTTCAATTCTTCAATCGACATACAAACAACATAAAACATCCTAAACAGTATATACCCATCATATGCCATTGCATCATAATTCGCAACAATTGCAAACAAACGAAATAACACACGATTATCAACCATTGAGCGAGATGAATAAAACTTCTCCAACAAGCTTTTCAAAAAAAACTATTAAATCCCCATTAGAACTGTGGCAAGCAGAAAGCAGTAGATTACTATAATATTGTTAATGTTAACACAAAACATGACCGGACCTAAACATCACATACGAGCATGTTTTCCGATGGAAAAACATGAAAGTTTGCAAAGTTCATCAAGTGTTGACTACAGGACCGGATAGCAAGATGCAAGATCAGTGAAAATTGAGAAATTTTCAACTGGATTCAAGTCTTTTGACTTCTTAAACTAGCCATGAATTTTGGTCATCTGACCTGGTCCAGGCGGTAGCTCCCATAATGTGGCTTATAATATTGTTAGTCAACTTCCACATATATGTATAAGACGATACTTAACTGGAAAAGATAACATAGGAACCTAGGCCTTAAGCAATTCCCCATCCGTGGCACAAGCTCTGCTTATACGGATGGGTATACCATTTATATGAAAAATGTATGTTCTGAGTTTTTTGTCGATCAGATATGAATGGAAACGTATTTAAAAAATCTTTAAAGGACCCTTGGGCTAGTACGAGTAGGTATAGCTACCCTGAATCTTGAACCGCTTGAAAGACACAATCCCAGCCGGATAGTTCACGTGTGAGAAAATGTGAAAAAAATCCCGCAAAAACCAGTTTTTTTGGTTTTATGGTTTTCTGGACAAAATTTGCACCACCATTTTCGTGATCTTGGTAAAAAGAACTTTAATTTGATATAAAGGTCGACCAGATTTGGATAAGTCCTTTTGGAATGTATGTAATTAATATTACATCAAAATAAATATAGGATAACATATACCTCTTAATATGCCATACCCTGGTTGATGTTGTGATGAAGGTTTGGGAGTTGGGGGCACATACAAAATAATTATTTTTTCTGCCCTAAAGAAGTTAATATACAAATGTAGGTGGAATTGAGGAAATGTATAATTCACAATTATTTACGAACGTTTAAACAAACATGTTGAATAAAACTTGGTTATTTCATTTTTATCATTATCAGATCTGTTTATTTTTCAATCGACATACAAACAACATAAAACATCCTAAACAGTATACCCATCATATGCCATTGCATCATAATTCGCAACAATTGCAAACCACAAACGAAATAACACACGATTATCAACCATTGAGCGAGATGAATAAAACTTCTCCAACAAGCTTTTCAAAAAAACTATTAAATCCCCATTAAAACTGTGGCAAGCAGAAAGCAGTAGATTACTATAATATTGTTAATGTTAACACAATACATGAACGGACCTAAACATCACATACTAGCACAAATGTGTGTCCAACACACAATTACCCGATGAGCATTTTAATTTTTTGGTGCAAAATAGCTAGGGTATTTATTATTTTGCACAGCTAACAATTCGTCTTAAATAAATGCTCTTTTTTGGACAGCCATTAAGCTCTAGAAGTCTAGGTATTTACCTATTTATACAATCTCTAGGTATATACGAGCATAGCTCCACCGCAAACTGCACAAAACGCTATCTCTCCACTGACACAAGTTCACATCAGAAAAGCAAACTAGATTTAGATACTGATATAATAAATCCTCTATTCTCCTAACATACATTAAATTCCATATTCATGAACTTGGATGTAGTTTTTTTATATACGTTCTTCTGTTTTGTAACACCGGGGAAGGATATGATTTATGAAAATCGTTGTGTTGGTCGCTCTTGCTAATTTTTTGCTGTTATAAATTCAAACTAGATTTAGATACTGATATAATAAATCCTCTATTCTCCTAACATACATTAAATTCCATATTCATGAACTTGGATGTAGTTTTTTATATACGTTCAGTTCTTCTGTTTTTTAACACCGGGGAAGGATATGATTTATGAAAATCGTTGTGTTGGTCGCTCTTGCTAATTTTTTGCTGTTATAAATTTGTTTTAATATGCTAGCGGGGTGATGCTAAAGGTTCCGCGTATCCCTTGACATGAGTAATAGCGGTTTGTTTTGAATTTCATGGTTTCTTTAGAAGCTATAATCTGGGTTGGAGAAGATTTCAAGATTTCATCCAGGTCACCGAAGGAAAGGAAATGACCTGATAAGAACGTTGCAAGTTCTACACCATCTGGACTCAACAAGACCTCCAGCCATCCTAGAAGCAGTATAAGTTGCTGACTTCGAGTAATAGCGGTTTGTGTTGAATTTCATGGTTTCTTTAGAAGCTATAATCTGGGTTGGAGAAGATTTCAAGATTTCATCCAGGTCACGGAAGGAAAGGAAATGACCTGATAAGAATGTTGCAAGTTCTACACCATCTGGACTCAACAAGACCTCCAGCCATCCTAGAAGCAGTATAAGTTGCTGACTTTTTCCACATATATGTATAAGGCGATATGTAACTGGAAAAGATAACATAGGAACCTAGGCCTTAAGCAATTCTTTAAAGGCCCCTTGGGCTAGTATAGCTACCCTGAATCTTGAACCGCTTGAAAGACACAAAACGCATCTTCTACTCGATCGAAATTTCAATCCCAGCCGGATAGTTCATGATGGTCACCCATCCAAATAAAAACCATCCTCGACGTTGCAAGTGAAGGATTTAGTGGAAACGTTTTCTCCTATCGCAAATCCACTCCCAAGTTTCGCGATGAAAACTTTTTCACCTCCTTCTCCTTTTCCATTCTACATGGGTAGAGATTTCTCTCACGAGGGATACGGTGGAAGAGGGAAATAGGTAAGGGATGGAGGGAGAGAGAGGAGGCAAAAGCATTTTCCTTTCCATTGAAGAATACGAAAAAAGAGCTCAACTCGAGTTTGTTCCTAAAGTCAAAGCAGGATAGAAGGGCGGGGGACTGAATTTTGATGACAAAAAAGGTGCAAAATTTTCATCCCTTTTTTCGTGTTCCCCCCCCCTCGTTCCGCCCCTAACGGCACCTTTTGTTTTCAAAGAATATCTCATCTCCCTTTTCTCCGCCGTTTAGGTGTGTTTTTGTTTCGGGAGAGAGAGCATCAAATCCAATTTTCTTAATTGTAAAACTTTATTAGGATAGGAACGAATGTGAAAATATTCGCAGACTCTGAGGAGCACAATAGACGGGGAAAGACAAAAAGTAATGAAAAATGCTTGCGTCGAGGATTTCTTATTTTTCTTCATTATTGAGATGTAGAGTTCTTGATGTTCTTGTAAGTGTGTGATTGTTTGCATGTCAGATTGTTTGTTGAGTCTTTCGTTGTTCGGACAGTGCTTTCTTGACTTTCTGATGTTCTTGTAAGTGTGTGATTGTTTGCATGTCAGATTGTTTGTTGAGTCTTTCGTTGTTCGGACAGTGCTTTCTTGACTTTATTTTTCTTCATTATTGAGATGTAGAGTTCTTGATGTTCTTGTAAGTGTGTGATTGTTTGCATGTCAGATTGTTTGTTGAGTCTTTTGTTGTTTGGACAGTGCTTTCTTGACTTTCTTCTTCCAGTACTCATCCAGTTCCTACTTTGTTGTTTTTTCCTGGAAACAGATGGTTTAGGCAATTGTCGAAACTTTGACATCAAATTTAGTAATAGTTCCTTTGTCTTCTGCTCACGTCATATTTCTCCATAATCCTTTTTCCTCTGTGAGAAATGAAAGATCGTCTGTAGTGAAAGGTCCCCGTTGCGTTGTCTCACCTAATCTGGAGAGAAAGAAAGTTAAAAGGGATTCTATTATCCTATGCAATCCTAGTCCCTTTGCAAAATCTAATAGGGTACTTATGGCACTTCTAATGAATGCACCGTTCAAACGATTAGTTAGATTAATTTTTCCTCCACTAATTTTCAAAACCCCAAACTCGAATCTAAATTCCATTTCCAGACGGGGCGAAAATTCAATGGCGAAAATCCCGCTTTGAAATAATAATAATATGTTTGCTCGGTTTTCTTTCTTCTTTTGAAATGTGAAATCAGGAATATCGGATTACTCGAGCTGTGTGTATTACTGTATTCCATATGCAGAATTATTCCTCATTGGGAAAATATGACCCAGATTATATTCAGTTCCACATCATGTGTATAATAATACATATGTTTGCTCGGTTTTCTTTCTTCTTTTGAAATGTGAAATCAGGAATATCGGATTACTCGAGCTGTGTGTATTCCATATGCAGAATTATTCCTCATTGGGAAAATATGACCCAGATTATATTCAGTTCCACATCATGTGTTATATAGAGATGTATGGAAATCACCATATCAAAAGATCCCGCCAGCTAGTTCTCATATGAAGTGTGGGATGTAAATCTACATGCTTATTCCATGTTGTTCTCCCCTCCATTCCCTTTCTTCTTTTAATCTTTTAATGTACTCCAAAGAGGAAGCAGACGGAAGGAGAAAAAGTTTCTCCTATAATAATTATATACGTACAAAAGTTGCATTTCAGAGTTGAGCTCTTTTTTTCGTATTCTTCAATGGAAAGGAAAATGCTTTTGCCTCCCCTCTCTCCCTCCATCCCTTACCTATTTTCTTTTAATCTTTTAATGTACTCCAAAGAGGAAGCAGACGGAAGGAGAAAAAGTTTCTCCTATAATAATTATACAAAAGTTGCATTTCAGAGTTGAGCTCTATTTTTTCGTATTCTTCAATGGAAAGGAAAATGCTTTTGCCTCCCCTCTCCCCCTCCATCCCTTACCTATTCCCCCATGCCCCTACCGTATCCCTCGTGAGAGAAATCTGAAATCTCTACCCAGGCAGAATGGAAAAGGAGAAGGAGATGAAAAGTTTTCATCGCGAAACTTGGGAGTGGATTTGCGATAGGAGAAAACGTTTCCACTAAATCCTTCACTTGCAACGTCGAGGACAAGTTAAAAGGTTTGGTTTACATTAAACATAAAACTATGTACATGGAATGTATGTAATTAATATTACATCAAAATAAATATAGGATACCATATACCTCTTAATATGCCATACCCTGGTTGATGTTGTGATGGAGGTTTGGGAGGTTGGGGGCATATAATAATTATTTTTTCTGCCCTAAAGAAAAGTTAATATACCTACAAATGTAGATGGAATTGAGGAAATGTATAATGCACAATTATTTACGAACGTTCAAACAAACATGTTCAATAAAACTTGGTTATTTCATTTTTATCAGCCAGCCTAGTTAGCTTAGTTGGTAGTGCGTCTGCCTTGTAAGCGCTAGGCCGCGGGTTCGATTCCCGCCCGGGGCGGATTCTATCCTGATGGGATAATGTTCGTTTTGCATGTTTTCCCTTGTATGTGTGTGCGGGGATGTAAAATTAATTATGTAATTGGAATATAAACATTTGTACCTTTTTACCCCAAACTATGAGGATGTGATGATGTTATGAAATCTGGCGTACGAGCCAAGATTGAGTTTGGGGAAAATTTGATGTATTCCAACTAGATGAAAATCGCGGTAAACACGAAGGAAAATTCTCTGTATTCCTGGGCGATTCAGGTCACCATTGACTTTAAACCGAAGTGATGTTGTTTCGTGTCTGAAGTTTCCTTTCGGAAACGAAGGCGCTCCATGGGGATATGGAGCATCTTGGATTTCCGAGCTTCAAAAGAAGGAAAATTCTAAAAGGTCTCCCATTTCGGAAACGAAGGCGCTCCATGGATATGTAGCATCTTGGATTTCCGAGCTTCAAAAGAAGGAAAATTCTAAAAGGTCTCCCACGTATTCCAACTAGATGAAAATCGCGGTAAACACAAAGGAAAATTATTCCTGGGCGATTCAGGTCACCATTGACTTTAAACCGAAGTGACGTTGTTTCGTGTCTGAAGTTTCCTTTCGGAAACGAAGGCGCTCCATGGATATGTAGCATCTTGGATTTCCGAGCTTCAAAAGAAGGAAAATTCTAAAAGGTCTCCCACCCTTTCGCTTTCTTCTTCTCAACTTTCCAAGAAAAAGAATGAATTATTGGTTGAACGTTTCATCACCACAATGATGGTTTCATTAGTTGCCCAGACGGCAACAGGAGGGTTAAACCACATACAGCGCCATTCTCCAGAGCATTACCTTGTCTTTGGGAGCTAGCCTTGTATTTTCATTACGCTTTGTTGCTTCATTCTCCTTACTTTCAGTGGGGGTTCTTTAAGGAAAGCTAACGAAGCACGGCTTCCTTGCCTTCTTCTCTATGGTGTTCTCTCAACCCCACCCTCTACTTAGGTATCACGTATTGAAAAGAGTGTAGCCTAGTTAGCATGGTTGGTAGCGCGTCTGCCTTGTCAGCGCTAGGCCGCGGGTTCGATTCCCACCTGGGGCGGATTTTATCCTGAACGGATGATGTTCGTCCTCGAAATGGCTAGCTTTCTCATATCCTGTCTTCCTTCTCTCTTCGATTTCGGGACGATAAGACCTTAACAGTTACAATTCCCTCGATTAAATTAATTACAAGGTTGATCGCCAACATCCACAGCAAAGAGGCACTCAAAGAAAAAGAAGTGCCCCTTTAGGAAATCTCCGTGACGCGCCGCTGCTGCCTGCTCCGGTATAAAATGCCATTACATCTCGCAATATTACCGTGTAGGAAGTGCCCCTTTAGGAAATCTCCGTGACGCGCCGCTGCTGCCTGCTCCGGTATAAAATGCCATTACATCTCGCAATATTACCGTGTACCTAGAAACTAGAAAGCTCTTTCTCACAGAGCTTTCTTTTCTTCAAATTGGATGTTAGTTGACCTTAATACCAGACACGGGGGAGCTTGACGGTGAGATTTGATGCTGCGATAGAGAGACTGAGAAATGATGCTGCGATTGTCGCCTTCGCTACAACTGCTATGGTCTTATCGTCCCGAAATCGAAGAGAGAAGGAAGACAGGATAGGAGAAAGCCAGCCGTTCCCAGAACGAACATTATCCTATCAGGATAAAATCCGCCCCGGGCGGGAATCGAACCCCCGGCCTAGCGCTTACAAGGCAGACGCACTACCAACTAAGCTAACTAGGCTGGCTATCTTTGATCTGAGACTATATGAGAATACGTTCTTATAATATAAGATAAATAAATGTTGATCATATATGCCGAAAAAAATAGGTCACAAAAGTTTTCAGCTCCCTGGTTTCTCGAGAGCTCAGCGCTTTATCAATGTGGACCTTGTATAGTAGTAACTGTCCAAAATTCTGTTCATGGCTAGATTTCTATGTAAAGAGAAAAAATCCAATAATTTTATGCATATGAGAGAAAAATTGAATAATCTAATAATTTTTGTCATCTGTATGTATTTGCATATGTATATAAACGTAACAAGTAGGTAGGTATAGATATTAATGTAACATGTTGCTATTTTTGATCTGAGACTATATGAGAATATAAATGTTGATCATAAATGCCAAAAAATATAGGTCACAAAGGTTTTCAGCTCCCTGGTTTCTCGAGAGCTCAGCGCTTTATCAATGTGGACCTTGTATGGTAGTAAATGTCCAAAATTCTGTTCATGGCTTGATTTCTATGTAAAGAGAAAAAATCCAATAATTTTATGCATATGAGAGAAAAATTGAATAATCTAATAATTTTTGTCATCTGTATGTAGGTACATATGTAAACGTAACAAGTAGGTATAGATATTAATGTAACATGTTGCTATCTTTGATCTGAGACTATATGAGAATATAAATGTTGATCATAAATGCCAAAAAATATAGGTCACAAAG
Source organism: Diaphorina citri (assembly GCF_000475195.1). Lineage (NCBI taxonomy): Eukaryota > Metazoa > Arthropoda > Insecta > Hemiptera > Psyllidae > Diaphorina > Diaphorina citri. The sequence continues at coordinate 11,895 of NW_007378049.1, read as the reverse complement.
GTTTTCAGCTCCCTGGTTTCTCGAGAGCTCAGCGCTTTATCAATGTGGACCTTGTATGGTAGTAAATGTCCAAAATTCTGTTCATGGCTTTGATCTGATGAAATACGAGTGGCATATCAGGACATCCAGGAAAAGTACAATGCCTGGCCTTTCATTCGACCTTTACTCCACACGTCTACCCTCAAAAACGATTTTATATTCTGCTCTGTAGGTGGATAATACAAGGTAATTTCGGAGTAATCCTGACCAAGTCGAATTCCACAAACAAATCCGCAGTCCTCAACTTTTACTCCACGCACAGAATAAAGGTCATATCCTTTTTCAATATTTGCTGCTCGTAGAGTAAATAATGAAGAATAAGGAGAGGAGATTCGTTCCTGGAACAGGGCACAGTCCTTACAATCTTACAAACGGCATATCACCGCCCGTTTATTGTGCTCCTCAGAGTCTGCGAATATTTTCACATTCGTTCCTATCCTAATAAAGTTTTACAATTAAGAAAATTGGATTTGCTCTCTCTCCCGAAACAAAAACACACCTAAACGGCGGAGAAAAAGGAGATGAGATATTCTTTGAAAACAAAAGGTGCCGTTAGGGGCGGAACAAGAGGGGGGGGGAACACGAAAAAAGGGATGAACATTTTGCACCTTTTTTGTCATCAAAATTCAGTCCCCCGCCCTCTATCCTGCTTTGACTTTAGGAACAAACTTTTTTGTTTTTACAAGGAACAATGGTTCCGGAGTATGTGCGGAACAAAGTGGAATATGTTTTGCATGTTTCCACTTTCTCCTCCTCTTTCTTTCAGATTCCGTCTCTCCTCTTCCTCCTTCTCTCCATCTCCTTCTCTTTCAGAGTGACACCTCGTGGTTGACAATCCGAATTGAATTCCGAGGAGTGTGGAGTGCAGAAGTGATAATTTTATTCAATTTTATTTTTCATATGTTATCTTCCTCCTCGCCCTCCTGTTTCTTTTCTTATCAAATCAAAATGAAAATTCCCCTCGCTATGACAAGTTGGAATGGCACATTTCTTGCTCGGAATTCAACATATTGAGAGGTGTGGCACGGAAGCCCAGAATAATGTGAAGAGTTTTTATAAAAGAGACCATTTTGTAACAGATTAATGACAGGAATAGAGCAGAAAAGGTTTACATTAGGTGGGGTTCAAAAACCTAGATGCATTTCATACCCTTACCTTTCTTTTAAATAGCAAGTTCAGGAACTTTTACACTTGAACTTTCAATAGGGGAAGCATCAGTGATGTAAAAATATTATAAGGAATAATTTGAAGGATTGGCAAGCACGAGTTCGTATGTATGTTGGTACATATGTAGCTCTAATACACACTACATATAGCTATAGATACAGGGTGGCCCGCAAACGCTCTAGGGACTTCAGGGTTGCTGTAGGACCTCTAAGGGTTACCACAACATACAAAAAATGTTGTATACGTGACACCCTGTAGGTATTGCATAGCATGGCTAGTACTTTTACAGGGCGTCCCGCAACTATACAAAAGCCCAGGGTTGTACTTTATTGGTTCATACTCGTACATAGGTTTGAAGGATTGGCAAGCACGAGTTCGTATGTATGTTGATACATATGTAGCTCTAATACACACTACATATAGCTATAGATACAGGGTGGCCCGCAAACGCTTTAGGGACTTCAGGGTTCAGGGTTGCTGTAGGATCTCTAAAGGTTACCACAACATACAAAAAATGTTGTATACGTGACACCCTGTAGGTATTGCATAGCATGGCTAGTACTTTTATAGGGCGTCCCGCAACTATACAAAAGCCCAGGGTTGTACTTTATTGGTTCATACATAGGTAGACAAAGTGTGTTGTAGGATTGAACACCCTGTATATTCCGGATTTCTTGTGTTTTTATCATTATTTTAATTTCGACTTGGTTGTCATCTGTGTATGTGTTTGGCGTGACAAATTGACTTTCACGCGGCGGAAAGTTGATTAGATTTCTATGTAAAGAGAAAAAATCCAATAATTTTATGCATATGAGAGAAAAATTGAATAATCTAATAATGTTTGTCATCTGTATGTAGGTACATATGTAAACGTAACAAGTAGGTATAGATATTAATGTAACATGTTGCTATCTTGGTGTGTTGAGAGTACGCCATGAAATGGTAAGACGATGTATAAGTACGCCATGAAATGGTAAGACGATGTATAAGTACGCCATGAAATGCTAAGACGATGTATAAGTACGCCATGAAATGGTAAGACGATGTATAAGTACGCCATGAAATGGTAAGTAAGAGTAGCAAGACGATGTACAAGCTCATGTTGCAATGTCTATACTATGAAATGCCAATGCAATGTCGGCAAGTCTTGAAGTAGTACATATAGAGTTCCATGAAATGGAACGTCTAATGTCTAATGGATGTTGCAACGTCTTAGAATGAAAGCAGGAGTACTACTATACCATGCAATAGGATTTTCTCTGAAAAAGTATGACCATGTTAGCGACTTAGCGGAAAATTCTGAAATGATATATATAGCAGGAGTACTACTATACCATGCAATAGGATTTTCTCTGAAAAAGTATGACCATGTTAGCGACTTAGCGGAAAATTCTGAAATGATAATATGTCTATGAGTATAATAGAAGGAAAATGCAATATGAAAGAGTGTAATGAAAAGGTTAAGCCGGAACATAAGATGTCCCAATATTAGTCAACGGAACTAGAAACTGACGTAACTTTGCTAAGGAGCTACATACTGATATATTATATGATAGGTATAACCATGCTCTTGCTGAATAAATAGATACACATACAAAGTTGTATTAATCTTGTAAAAGTACTTTTACTCCACGCACAGAATAAAGGTCATATCCTTTTTCAATATTTGCTGCTCGTAGAGTAAATAATGAAGAATAAGGAGAGGAGAATCGCTCCTGGAACAGGGCACAGTCCTTACAATCTTATACAAACGGTGTATCACCTGCAAGGTATTCCAACGGGCGGGGTAGTGAAAGGCACGCATTTGTTCATAAATCTAGTTTGTTTTTCAATAAGTCGGGGAGTTGATGCCAACGCAACAAAGAGAAAAAACACCAGAGTAATGAGACAGGCAAAGAGAAATGAACACATTCATTTTGTTTATTGCAAAAAACACGGAACACAACTCACGCTGCTTCTGTTCATGTTGATTTTTTTCCGTTTTCTCTTTGGAATTTCCAACAGTCAAGAGACTCTCTAACGCTAGCTAGACGAAAAATCAACATTTATTTCCAAGGTTTCTGTTTTGGTCCCTCGTGGAGCTTACACAACTTTGGTGGGTTCCTACAATTAAGTCTCTAGGTAGATGGGCTTTTGCGTATGGTGCATGCTGTCTTAATCCCCCAGTTCTTACTTTCTTTCACACTATGTACCTCATATCTGATCTACTTAACAAGACGCCCACAAAGAGACTCTCTAACGCTAGCTAGACGAAAAATCAACATTTATTTCCAAGGTTTCTGTTTTGGTCCCTCGTGGAGCTTACACAACTTTTCGTGGGTTCCTACAATTAAGTCTCTAGGTAGATGGGCTTTTGCGTATGGTGCTTTCTTAATCACTCAGTTCTTACTTTCTTTCACACTATGTACCTCATATCTGATCTACTTAACAAGACGCCCACGGTACATTAGAAAGTTGTTCCTGCAGGAAAATCCTTTTTGTGCGCAACCTAACCCTATTTACACCAGAAAATGACACATGCACGGAATTGGTTCAAGGGCGATTCCGCATCCTTCAGAGCAAGACGATAAATGTGTGTCAGGCAAAGAGAAATGAACACATTCATTTTGTTTATTGCAAAAAACACGGAACACAACTCACGCTGCTTCTGTTCATGTTGATTTTTTCCGTTTTCTCTTTGGAATTTCCAAGTCAAGAGACTCTCTGACGCTAGCTAGACGAAAAATCATTTATTTCCAAGGTTTCTATTTTGGTTCCTCGTGGAGCTTAGCACAACTTTGGGGCCCTAGGTCCCTACACTTAAGCCTCTAGATGGGCTTTGTGTGTTTGGTGCTATTTTGGTTCCCCAGTTACAAAACTGGCATAGGCTCTTTTTTCAGCCTATGTGCCTCATATCTGATCGGCTGCATAGGAAGACGAAAGCTGTTACTGTAAGAAAATCCTTTTTGTGCGCTACCTAACCCTATTTACACCAGAAAATGACACATGCACGGAATTGGTTCAAGGGCGATTCCGCATCCTTCAGAGCAAGACGATAAATGTGTGTCCAACACACAATGGCCCGATGAGCATTTTAATTTTTTGGTGCAAAATAGCTAGGGTATTTATTATTTTGCACAGCTAATAATTCGTCTTAAATAAATGCTCTTTTTTGGACAGCCATTAAGCTCTAGGAGTCTAGGTATTTACCTATTTATACAATCTTTAGGTATTTAACTCTATTTTATACAATCGTTCTGATCTTGTTGTTGACTAGAGTGCTAATCAGAGTTACTAATGACGATTGCCTGTCGTGCTAGAGAACAATAAAATCCCGATCAAATCTAAATGAAAACATTTTTCTTTCTTCTTCTTTTTACCTTTCCTTTTTTTTCCTCCCTCGTGGAAAGCAATGCATCGTGAAGAAGAAGGAGGAAGAGAAAGAGGAGGAGGAGGAGGAGGAGGAGGAGGAGAAGAAGAAAAAACTAATAAAGGAAGGTAAACCAAAAAAATACCCCAAGTACAATATTTATCCTTGTGCAGCCTTTTGATGAAGCTATAAAGCTATTTCCTTTATGACAATTTCAAAGGTAAACAAGGGGGAGGCGGAAAATTACCAAGGGTGGGAGAAGGGGAGGCGGAAAATTACCAGGGGTGGGAGAGAAAGAATTAGGAGAGAGGGAGGAAAATATGAAGGTGGGGAAGGGACTTTCCCTCCCCTCCTTTCGGTCTCATTGAGAAATGGGCGTGCAGTAGTTGTTGGAGTACTCCCTTCTGTTTCAATTACAAAGTAGAAATGTGAAAGGATGAGAGGAGGGGTGGGAGAAAAAGAATTAGGAGAGGGAGGAAAATATGAAGGTGGGGAAGGGACTTTCCCCTCCCCTCCTTTCGGTCTCATTGAGAAATGGGCGTGCAGTAGTTGTTGGAGTACTCCCGTTTGTTTCAATTACAAAGTAGAAATGTGAAAGGATGAGAGGAGGAGGAGAGAAGAGGAGAAGATGAGAGAAGGGAAAGAATGGAGGGGACGAAGTGTGGGAGGGAGGAAAAGAGGGAGAAACATGAAAAGAGACTGATTAACAACTGTAATTATCTCTCTTGCTATGCGAAGTGTGAGGGAAGAGGGAGAGTTTAACCTATAGCTGTAGAGTTCTCAAAGTAGAAAGTAGAGAACTCTTCACTTCTCACCAGATAGACATCAGGCCAGAAGGTCTTTTTGTCCCGAAATCGAAAAGGAAGACAGCATAGGAGAAAGTCAGCCGTTCAGAGATCAAACGTTATCCGTTCAGGATAAAATCCGTCGAACCCGCGGCCTAGCGCTTACAAGGCAGAGCTACCAACCAAGCTAACTAGTCTGGCCCAGGGGTTCGACAGATTTTATCCTGAACGGATACGGATAACGGATAATGTTTGATCTCTGAACGGCTGACTTTCTCCTATCCTGTCTTCCTTGTGGATTTCGGGGCGATAAGACCTTAGCAATTACAGTTCCCTATATCAAACCTCTTGGAAAAAAAAGTCGCATATCTGTGGACGAATGATCTGAACAGGACAAAGAACAGATGATAATGACAGACTAAAGCAAAGGAATTAGGGAGAAAGGGGAGGGGGAGGGAGAGTGAAAAAAAAAAAACAGAGAAAGAGGAGGAGGAGGAGGAGGAAGAATAATAATTACAATAAAATTGCATGAACAAAAGTACCTAATGCACGAAAGCGGAGAAAATGACGCGAATGAAGAACAAAGAGGACGACGAGGAGGAGGAGGATACAGAGAGATTATTAAAAACTAAATAAAGAGTTGAAAACGAGAGAGAAAACACAAAATGAAAAGAAAAAAAGCACAATATATTCGTTACTCTCTCTGGCTTAAAAAAAGGACGCCACCGGGAATCGAACCTGAGACTTCCGCCCTGGAAACCGCGATACAAAAGCCTCGCGAAATACTCCACTAGGACACGAAGCAAATATCAAAAACAGACGGAAAAAACCCATGTATTCAATCATATTATGTACAGCTATGTAAATTGTATGTATTTATGTAAAAATGTATGTACCGCTATGTAATATATGTATATGTAAATATGTATAATGTAAATTAGGCTTTGGCTTCTCCCTATTCAGAAAGCCAGTAGGCGAAGTGGAATGCAAATAAACAGCCGGAGTTATAGAGATTATCTCAACCAAAAAGTCGAGAAAAAAAGTTAAATTAATTTCCACAGAGTCAGAAAGAAAGGAAGAGAAAAAATGTGTGTCCAACACACAATGGCCCGATGAGCATTTTAATTTTTTGGTGCAAAATAGCTAGGGTATTTATTATTTTGCACAGCTAATAATTCGTCTTAAATAAATGCTCTTTTTTGGACAGCCATTAAGCTCTAGGAGTCTAGGTATTTACCTATTTATACAATCTCTAGGTATTTATCTCTATTTTAAAAAAAAAAAAAAAAAAAAAAAAAAAAGAAACTCAAAAAATATTCAAAATTGACCACACAAAGCAAATTGTGCCCATAAAAGAAAAGGAAAAACTCAACTGACTCATTGGGAAAAAAAGAAACACAATGAACAAAAAAGGTAGGTAAACATGGGCAGAATTAGAAAACAAGGCAAGACAAGAGGAAGGAGAAGAACAAGAGGAGGAGGAAGAAGAACAAGAAGAAGAGGAAGAGAAGGAGTAGGAGGAAGAAAAGAGGAAGGAGTTGGGAACAAATGTACACAACATAGATCTCATTATGAAGACAAGTTCTCTCCCTGGAAGATAAAAAAAAAAAAAAAAAAAAAAAAAAAAAAAACCCTTCCCCACACAAAAATTTCCCCCCGGAAAAAAAAAAAAAAAAAAAAAAAAAAAAAAAAAACAAGAACAAGAACACGAAGTCCAACAAGAAGATAAAGAGAAGAAAAAGAAGAGGAAGAGGAAATGGATGAGGAAGGAAAGGAGGACAATGAGGAAGAGAAGAGAAAAAGAGGAAGTAGACAAGGAAGGAAAGGAGAGGCAGAAGTGGATAAGGAAAAGACGACAAGGAGAAGGAGGAGGAAAAGAAGACAGAGGGAAGAGGAGAAGGAAAGAAGTACAAGGACAAGAAGGAGAGGGAAAAGAGGAACAACAATGTAAGGGAGAAAAACAAGAGCGGCTAGCCAACACGAAAACAAAATTGGAATACAAGAGATTGATAGAGGGAGGAAGACAAAAGAAAGGGAGAGGAAGAGAGGGAAAGAAACAAAGGGAGAAGAGGAGAAGCTGAAAGTAGGTAGCCATCAGCCAAAACATCACGAAATCGGAATAAAAATGAAGGATAGGGAAGTCCGGAGAAGGAGGGCGAAAGGAGGAGAAGGAACGCAATAGGGGGAAGAGGAGGAGAGGAAAAAGGACAGGAAGGGAAGGAGGAAAGAAACAAAGGGAGAAGAGGAGAAGCTGAAAGTAGGTAGCCATCAGCCAAAACATCACGAAATCGGAATAAAAATGAAGGATAGAGAAGTCCGGAGAAGGAGGGCGAAAGGAGGAGAAGGAACGCAATAGGGGGGAGAGGAGGAGAGGAAAAAGGACAGGAAGGGAAGGTATATTTAAAGAGGGAGTAGTAAAAAAAGGTAGATCGAGAGAGATAGAATGATAAATGAGGGTGCAGAAGGATTGAATGAAGAAGAGAGATAGAGAGAGGGAGGGAGAAAGAAAGGGAGAGGGAGAGAGGGAAAAGGGGGTAGAGATAAAAACCATGGACCAATAAATATCCGAAAGAGATATAACCCGAGGGGCCTTGATTAAAATCTATAAAAACCTCTCTCTCCCTCTGTTCCCATCTCTCTCTCTTCTCCACCTTCCTACCAACTCTCTCTCTCCCTATCTCTCTTGAAATATCTACAAATAGGTACCTTATCTCTCTCTTTCACTCACTAGCAATATCTAGCTTAGCTCTCTCTTCCTCACTCCTATCCTATCCAGTTGTTTGCCAGCAATTTCAATGACTGTGGGTCTTGAATTCCTGATATTTTGCTGAAATATCTTCAGAGCCTGTGTCCTTTTGGGTGCTGTGGGTGGAACTTCCCTCCCCGCCCCCTTTTTTTTCAAATTTAACCTTTTTCACACTCAAACTTAACATCACTTCTACCTGTTTTTATCAGCATTGTCTTTAGGTGTTTCCATTTCCTATTCCTCTTTCTCTACTTCCATGTTTCATTTTCATTCTTCTTACAAAAGATGGCCAATACTGTTCCTTATCCTATAGGAAGGAAAGTAATGTAATCGGGTCAAAATTTCGATTTTTTTTACCTTCAATGTCGTTGGTATCACTATGTCCCACTTGTGTGCTTTAGACTATAATGTGGAGAACCTTTACTCTCTGTACAGAGAGCCTTCTAGTGACCAAAACTCCAACTTACCTACGAACAGAACAAAAGTCAAAACGAGAAAATAAGTAATTGGTTTACAACAAACAAAGATCAAACAAAAGAACAAAATAGAGTAAACGTAAAAACAAACAATAGAACGAGAAATCATAGTATCAAAATATATTAGCAAGATACCAACACAAATGAGCACTGGAATTAGCGGTGATAGCAAGTTCATTGGACTAGTTCCCAACGGATCACTGATTCGACGTGATACAACTTCAAGCCACCTGCCTCCTCACGTGAACCTCACCAGCCTGAGTGAGACCGGTAAAAGCCAGCAACACGCAATGGTTCAGACGGTCGCCCATCAGCACACAACAGTCCACAATTTACATGGTTAAAAAGTTTTCTGTAATCTCTGATCCATTCTTTCCATAGGATTCGCGCTTTTACGTCACTGAGATGGGGGGGGGGGGGGGGGGGAGCTGTGCCGTTTTTTTCATAGGATTGCGCTTTTTGCGTCACTGGGATGGGGGGGGGGGGAGGGAGAAGGTTCTCGAGGACAGGAGGTGGATAGTCAAGTACAAGGTCCAAATTCTCCCTTTGAAATAGGGGAGGGGAGAAGAGGCCATGAGGGTAAGAGGAAAGGTAAGTTAAAAGGCTAGGAGAAGAAGATGCAGAAAGGGGAGGTAAATGATAAGTAAATGGAGGGTTCGGAGAGTAGCAGTAGTAGGAGAAGGGGCTTTTGAGGGGAAGGGGGGTAAGTAGAAGTTTGGGGGAAGTAGCAGGAGAAAGGGGCAATTAAGAGGGGGGAAGGTAAGTAGATGATTAGGAGAGTAGCCGGCGAAGGGGAGGGGGCTATTCATTCAGTCTTATCTCCGGGTTTTTACCTCAGTGCTAATCCTTCCCTAACTGCTGAGGATATCCCTCGAATTCCCCCTTCCCATTCTGGGTGTTTACAGGGTTTATACGCTTTCTTCGGAATGAAATTCCATGACTTTTCCAGAAAATTTCCATGAAATTTCCAGAAAATTAGGGGGGCGGAGGTACTTAAATATTTACAATTTTTGACCGGGTGCATGGAGAATTTCATGACTTTTCCAGGTTTTCTTTAAATTTTGACGATTTTCCATGACTTTTTGGCCAATTTTCCGATTCCATGACTTTTCCAGGTCGCGTATAAACCCTGGTTTAGGATATGGAAGGGAGGTTTATGGGTAAATGGAGAGGGACATAGTGCGAGGGGAGAGTAATGAAATATGGGAGGGGGTGGTAGAATAGTTGGAATATGGGATGGAAGGGGGATTAGTGGGAAGATGGTTGGGATGTCGAGTGAGGGATGGGGGTAAAGGAAGGGTGGTTAGGATATGGAAGGCAGGTTTACGGGGGGAAATCGAGGACCAAGGGGAGAATAGTGAAATATGGGAAAGGAGTAGGGAAATGGGTAGTGGAAGAATGGTTAGAATATGGGGTAGGAGGGAAGAATTGTTAGAAAATGGGGTGGGAGTCAGTGGGAGGGGTTATGGAAGCATTATTTAGACTTAACATTATCAGCAGGTGAAAATCCGAAAGGACCACTATCCAAGAATCCTGGATTTTGCAGGGATCTTGCACAATAACTCCACTCTTTTCTTTCGTGTTTTCTCTTTCTCTCTTCCTTTTTCATGGGAGGAGCATTTATCGCTTTTGCAAATGGCTACACAATTTAGATTTTTTTTTTAACGACGAATTTGTCACGAAAAAGGAAGAGAGAAAAGAAAAGATTGAAGGAAAGAGGGAGTTAGTCTGCAATAAAGGTAAACAACGAGAATGCATTTACTGAATTTACTCGTATGCTGTCCTTCTGTTTTAACGAAGTCATCAATATAATTTGCACCTCGGCCACCTAATGGCGCACCTTCAATTTCAACAATCAGATTTGCCGGAACTCTACCGCAGTCGGGGCATATTCTGCCGCAGGTCACACATATGTACGTAACTTTCTTAGGCCAGCCACTCACTATCAGATATCAAGTAGACCTGACAGGTACACCTGATCAAGTTCGCCTGTCGGGTCTATCTGATAGTGTGTACTCATCAGATATCAGGTAGTGCCCTATATCACCAAAGTATGGAAAAGTATTTACAATTCCATATTTCGATATGATTCGTCCAAATTCAAAATTCTGCTTTTCCATTGGAAAAGTACTTTTCCATACTTTGGTGATATGAGGTACTGATAGGCGGACCTGATAGTGAGTGGCTGGCCTTGGTCAGATATTATTTCGGGTTATTCTTTATTTTATTAATATTTATTAGAGTGTGCCAACATTGAGGGTTATTCTTCCATAGTAAACACAGTGTTTCGTTCATCTTTCACGACAATAGACCATAGAAGCACATCCCCTCTTCATATAACATTGAGTTAAGACCAACACCTCCCTCATTCACTCTTCTCTTCCATCTCCTATGTGGACATTGCCGTGGACAAAAAGCAAAGGGACAGGAAGGGGACACAGAGAAAGACCACGGTATTTTTCTTTCTCTACCTGTCACACAGAAATTCTTTTTCCATTTCCGACCACTTTCCTTATTTCTTCTTCTCCGCCTTCTTCCTCCCTTTCTCTCTGACAATAGACGACAGAAGCACATCCCCTCTTCATATAACATTGAGTTAAGACCAACACCTCCCTCATCCACTCTTCTCTTCCATCTCCCATGTGGACATTGCCGTGGACAAAAAGCAAAGGGACAGGAAGGGGACACAGAGAAAGACCACGATATTTTTCTTTCTCTACCTGTCACACAGAAATTCTTTTTCCATTTCCGACCACTTTCCTTATTTCTTCTTCTCCGCCTTCTTCCTCCCTTTCTCCCTCCCCTCCTCCTCCTCCTTCTCCTCCTCATTCTTTTTCTTTTACTTCAGTTTCCCCATTTCTTCTTTTTCTTAACCACGGTATTTTTCTTTCTCTACCTGTCACACAGAAATTCTTTTTCCATTTCCGACCACTTTCCTTATTTCTTCTTCTCCGCCTTCTCCCTCCCTTTCTCTCTCTCCTCCTCCTCCTTCTCCTCCTCATTCTTTTTCTTTTACTTCAGTTTCCCCATTTCTTCTTTTTCTTGTGTTTTCTCTCTATCCTCCTCCTCCTTCTTTCTCTTCTTCTTATTCTTCTTTTACTTGTGTTTTTCTTTCGTTTATTGTAAAAACATTTTCCTTTCGCTCCATTGAATTTCTCCCACTTCTCCTTCTTCTTCGTTGGAGAAACAATTTTTATGTTATTTTATTTCTATATTTGCTCCCCCATCCCTCACACCGACATGGCGTGTCAATCTGGAGTAGCATATTGCTCACTCGGTCATGTTGGACATGATTTCTTGAACGGTCTGTTTTCTTTCGAAGAGGTTTGATAG
>NW_007378048.1:167237-173484 GCF_000475195.1 Diaphorina citri | reverse complement strand
AAAAAGTTTTCATTTCACGTTCCAGAGCGCTGAAATCGGATTCCCAGGAGACCAAAGTGGTTCTATCCCTCACGAGGAATCCCCATTGTGATTGTCTATTCACCTGTCTGCCCAATAGATCTTACCTGGTCGTAGGTAAGTCACTAAAAGTCCCTTGTAGGCTCGAAAAGAAGAACACAAGTAACATGTACTCGTCACAGGCAGGGGGGAGGGGTTTTTGTTGTTTATTTAGACATGTTTCGCCATTGCTGGCATCATCAGTGTGAAAATTGCACAACCCGATGCCTTCACAACTTGATCAATGTACATCAATCTTGGCCTTCCTCTTCCTTGCTTGCCATCTCTTCTTCCTTCTATGATATTGACCAAATACTCATTGTGTCTAAACAAATGTCCAATCCATTTATGTCTTCTTTCTTCCAATGTCTTCCAAATCTGTCTACTTACCTACAATAATATGGGAAACCTTTGAACTACATCTTTCTGACTTCCCATGAGCTCACGTGACGTGACAGTGTATTTCTACCTTTACTCAAACCAACCTCATTTATTTTCTCCTCAGTAAACTCCACCGTGACCTCCCACTACTGGCTGAACATCGTCAAGTGGCTTCTCAAGCGATCTGCCCGTCGCATCATCCTCGCCTTCGAGTCTGCCCTTCAATCTGACTATGTAGACCGGTCCTTGAACGCTCTTATGGCCAAGTATAGCGATAGTCTGTTCATATTTGTACCGCTCAGCAGTCTGAACTCGAAACAGGGGATAAAGCAAGCCCTGCAGAATGTGATTCAGAACAAAATGCACTCCTTGGATGCTGTGTTCACTGTCAAACTGGTAAGGAACAAATTAACAGCCCTTGAACGTTAATAATAATAATAATAATAGACTCTTGAGTGGAAGGTAACCACTAGGCGAGGTTAACGCCGGGGCGTTTTCTACCACCTAACCCTTAGAGCTCCATTATTATGTGGTCAAAATCTCAAATAAATGAGGATAAAATTCCATGCCTCGGCTGGGATCGAACCCACGCCCTCCTGTTTACCAGGCGAGCGTCTTGACCACTACGCTACCGAGGCAGGTAGCCGTTGCACGAAACGAATTTTTCTTCTTCGCTTTTTTTTTATTATTATTATTATTTTTTTCTGAGGCGTATACAAATAAATTAGGTGTGTTCACACTGCCAATTCATTTGTTAACGCCTCACGGAAAAATACGAGAGCAAATATTTTGTCGGTGGTGGGCATCGATTCTTGGACCAGCTGCGTGGCAAGGAAGCTTTACCACTGAGCAAGATTCCGTAGAAGCTTAACCCCATCCTTTAGGGCTATTCGCCCCTACACCTAAACCCTTCAGAGTCGGGATTTTCTGTGTATGGAGTTACAGGCTGAGGAGAAACATTACCACTGAGATAACTGTGGCCCCTATTCATGAGATTAATGAGTTCCTTTACCTTGAACAAATGGACTTCCATTCGGAAGAAGTCCATTCGAAGGGATGTAGCTCCAAACAAATGTCAAATAAAATAAATTCCCTGTTGCTCATTATTGCTTACCGCGTTATATTTTTGGATACTTGATCGTTTTTCATGAACTCGAGTTTCACACTACTTTGTAGACTTTATCAAGGAAGCTCGAGTCGGATGAGAAACAATCAAGGTATCCAAAACGCAAGTACATAATTCATAATAATTGATCAATACATAGGATGTCTAATATAAACCTAACCAATAATCCTTTGCTTTCCTCAGGATGAAAAGAAGCTGTCACAACTCTGGACGGAGCATTGCGCGATCTAGCGCGCCCACTACTCTTCCGTGTTCCTGTTCTACAAACCTACGGCGAGTCTCCTGTGTGAAAGCCAGACGCGCCTCTAACTTGCCCTCCGTATGGCGGTCCAGTGTTCCGTCCCCCCGATGACCTCATCAAGCATTTGGACACCCTAGGCGCTTGAGGGCATGCGAATGGTCTGACCTCCCCTCTAGTTTGTAGTAACAACCTAAACAGTTAGGTAAGTAAATAGGTCTAGTTTCCTTTCGGAAAAAACGTTTCTTATAAAAACTGATCCATCTTATCCAGGTACTACCACGCCACTTTAGTGTCTGAACTATTCCCCTATTTTCCTTTAAAGAGAGAAATTTGCTTCATGAGAAAAACGGTTTTAGTTTTCCTAAAGGAAAATACACGCAGTATGTTTAACTGTTGGATTAAGTCAGGCTTGGTCCACCCGCGGCCCGCGGGCCGCATGCGGCCCGCGAGCTCATTTTTGCGGCTCCTCGAAGGCCCGCCTAAAAAGAATGAACGATAATGAAAATAACAGTAAATATACTAAATAGATTAATTAATGCATGAAATTTTCAAATTTATACAAAATTATCCCAGTATCCTTACAAATTTCATAGGTTAGTTTCTCTAATTCTAGTACCATCAAACGCAATGCTGTACCAATATCATAGTGGCCACGTGGCATCTCCTTTGAACTCTAACTGACCTCATCAACACTCAACAATGGCAGGCAGCAAGTACCGGTACACAACGGCTACGGCATCGCCGGCGGGAATAGGGGAGGTGGAATCGCCATCCCCCTCCCCCCCCGTGATTGAGTTTTTGCGGCCACCGCAACATCTCTTACCTTAGGTCTCTTGCCGGCCCTCAGGTGCCCTAAGGTTGAGACAACCCTGGATAAGTAATCTGATTGGTTGATTGAAATTTCTGAAATATCCACCCACATCAATATTAAACTTGAATCAAGTTCAAACTCACATTGTGATCACAACTATGAGGGCGATAAAGAACATCCTTGTCCCACCTTGGTCCCATCTGATTTCTTTTTCACAAACATTAACATCTATTACCATTGTTTTAAAACTTGTACAAATTGAGGTTGAATCTTCTGCGTCAATCCATCAATACTCGAATTTTCGTGGAGTTCAAATAGTTGAAGTTGAAAATTCACTTATTCAAAGGCATTACTCTACGAATCATGCTTGATGTAGTGGTCTCGAGTAGCTTTGTGAATGTCAACAGTCTAACGAATCACTGTTTGGGTTTGATAAAATATGTACAAAAAAGTTGTAGAAAGACAGAATACAGTAGGTTCTATCTGCGTGTATTCTATTTTCTCTTTGATTGCTTGTATTCAAAGGAACAGGGAATATAGAGCATAATTAATTCAAGATGTTTATCTGAGGTTTTTCCATTTGTTACATACCTTCCGCTCCCTACTCTATTTATCTCACCTATTTCACAAAAAATTTCTCACTTTTACCCTTTTATTTCCATAGAAGTCATACATCAGTCCAAACGTATTCCAAGAATTTCCGCCTTCTCCCTGGAGGAGCTGGTCCACCATCTCTTCAGACACTGAGGTCCTTCACGACCCTGAGTCCTCACGACTCCTACACTTCGCGCCCACGCCACACCAAGTCCCCGGCCTCGCGTATTCTACCGAAGTGTCTGCCTGTGTTCTTTGTGACGTCACTTTGCGTCCAGTTATCTGCAAGCCCCTGCTGGAGCCAACTTCTGTATCCGCTTAGTGCTCGCCGAATATCCGGGGCCAGGAGGTATGTTGCGCATTTACTGAAAGGGAACAGGGATCTCAAAAAGCCCCGATCCGATTCCTTGAAACTAGGGAATTCCCCTATAATAAAACAAATAGAAAAAAGCTAACAGGACAAACAAAACAAAGCAGGGCCTACCTCCTATGCTGATTACGGCTGGGGCCTTTAGATGTTTAACATGTTTGCCATGTTTTGCGCAATTTCACCAAAATCGCACAAACCATGCCAGGACAGTATAGTCGCAACAAAGAATTCCTCCCTAAGAGCTTCCAATTTCCCACAGGCCCCGGATTGGGCTTGGAACGATTAAAATAAATAAAATAATTAATAATAATAATAATAAAAAACTTAAATGTATTCAACATTTTTTTCCAATTTCCTTAAATTCGGTCAATCGCCGTTCGACGATTTACAATGGTAGGAAAACAGTCAGGACAGAACTAAAGGAAAAAATGTTAAATACAATTGAAACATGAACTTCACTTCGTTCCATTCGTTATAAAGGTGCATACTCCCATAGCCGAATATGCCAAGGGCCTAACCCGATCCTTCGAAGGCTATTCAAAAACAAGGCCCGTACACACTAAGTGGGAGAAATCTGGAGCAGCCTGTGTCGTTAATCTGAGATGACCCTAAGCTTCTGAGAACAAGGTGAGTTAGTTAGACGTTATTAGCTGTATTTTATGTTTTAGTGAGGCTCTAAAAACTTTTAGAAATATCTTCCCCCCTAAAAAAAAAAAAAAAAAACAACAACAACAGCTGCTATACGTTACGACGTCATGTGTCCCTGTATAGCATTAGTAGCACAATGCTCATCTCGTAGTTGTTCCTCACAGGATGAGCGAACAAGAGGCACTAAAAGGAATTTTAATTTTGTTAAGGCATAAAATGCTGTCACCAAATGTTTGTCGTAAATGCTTGTCCCTGCCTAATGCACTACCCGACCACCAACCTCCAGATCCGAATTCACCGCGCTAACCACTACACCACTGAGGTTGGTGCGTGACAAGAGACACTACCTCCCATGTAGGTGCTGGGGGCACATGAAATACACCAAAAAGTAACCGCGTACGAGCCCATTTCCTAAGAGGAAATTACTAGAATTTTCTGCCCCTTTGTTCTAGGTGGGCGACAAAGGTAGTGGGTGATACTGTTACAAGTGCTGCCAGACACTTGTAGAGTCCTTCCATGCAAAGATATTGTCAATCTCAATAGCACCACACTGGAGGTAAACTTCTAGGCGACCCTAGTACAGGTTGGAATTATAATGTAAGTAAAGTACAATGTTTTATTAAGGGAGCGTGGCAGGCGCTCCGCCTCGCAAGTCAAGAGGTTTGACCGTAAATGAGAGCGATCTATCTTAATCAAATGGAATAAAATCTATATTTAGACCAGCCTTGTCTACACAAATTTAATGAACAAAATGTTGGCTCTTAAGTTCGTGCTAAGGCATTAGTCTCAAGCATTTGATTGGTCAATTTTGACTTGAGACTGATCAAGCAACAATCATTTCTAGTTTCATAAATACGAGATGTTAATTTAGTTTGGAAGGGAGCGAGCTTGTCTTGCAAGCGCCAGGGTCCGCGGGGTTTCCATTCCCGCCCGAGGCGAACTTCTATCCTGAAACAGATAAGGTTTGTGTCTTCGGAACGACTGACTTTCCCTAATCTTTTCTTTTCTCTTCAATTTCGGGGACGATCAAAACCTCAGTTAGTTACAGTTTCTATATCAATCAAACCTCTTTGGGGATCAACGGGAACTACCCAGTTTTGTTCCAAATGTAACCCACAGGGAAAACCATGAAAATAATATCTGATACTCTTTCAATTTTAGTCCAATTAACTGGTTTTCTGTCCTCTTTGTGGACGTCCAAAGCGGAATTCTCTTTGGTTGAATCATTGTTATTTAAACCTTTCAAATAATCGCCATCCATCTAACTCATTGTGATGTCTCCTCCGCCAGTTCTCAACAAAAGTCCCCCAATACTCCCTAATATTTAACCCCATTTTGTCTTTCTTTCCACACCTCCCGGATCTGAACCTCAATACTCCCCATTAACACCCATAAGTATTTTCGCCTTCAGTCTCCCTTGAACAAATCCCTCATTAAACCCATTTTGTGGCCTCTCTTTAGGTCTCGCCTCAACCAACAATTCCTTCATTAACCCATAATGTCTTCTGCTTCAGGATTCCCCCAATAAAATCCAAGCTAACTAAACTTACCATAAATTGAACAAAAGGTTAATTTTTATCCTCCCTCTTGGTTCCTCCTCAACAAATCCTTCAGTTCAACCCATAATGTCTTGCCTGCTTCAGGATTCCCCCCCAATAAAATGCCAACGCAACTAAACCGTACATAGTAATAACGAAAGGGTTGAACTTTATCGCTCTGCGCTCTAGGTCTCCCTCACAAATGTCCTTCATTAACAGCACTAATGTCTTTCTGCTTCAGGATTGGGCCCCCCAATAAATCTCATAGTAAACTAGAACCTCTAGCATAAATCTAACCGCTTTGTATCCTCGCCTCTAGGGCGTCTCCCCCTCAACAAATCGCTGTCATTAACCGCATAATGTCTCTGGGCTTCAGGATTCCCAGTTAAACCCCAACAATAGAAATCCAAGCTAACTAAAACCTACATATAATTAACCCTTTGTATCGCTCCCTCCTAGTCTCCTCCAACAAGAATCGCTT
>NW_007378048.1:159452-166297 GCF_000475195.1 Diaphorina citri | reverse complement strand
TTTTACTCAAAATAGTGTACAAATTGAAAAATTGAAACGTCCATCCTTTAGATGACAGACGTTTCAATTATACGAATTTTTGTAATATTAGTTCACTTTGTGAGTGAACAAATAGGTAGTCACACAAGATGTCAAGGACTAAAGAAAGGCAACTTCTCCACTTAAGATAAAAACCGGGTTTTTAACTAACATCTTTAAATCCCAACAAGATTTGGTACGTCCGTAATTTCAGGTACCAATATCACGAATCTCTTAGAGTGATTTTATTTGTTCATCTTTCGATCTTTAACTATTTCCTTTCTTTCTTTTCTTTAATTTGATTCTTCTTGTGGTCATTGAATATTCAATGAGAAGAGTATACTTAATGACCACAAAAAGAAAAGTTCTACTTAGGAGTGCTTCAGTTCACTCTTATATAGTCATATTAAAACAATTCAAAGGTAAATAATAATTCCTCGCGCCATCGCGAGGCGGGGCGGTTCAGTTCTTTCAAACTGGCGAAAAGGTTATATTGAGATTCTTGTATGACTTAAAAATAATTTACCATATGGGTAGACCATATTCGTCTCGAACATGGTGCCTACCCCTTTTACTTTGACTAGTCACATCTTTACTATGACTCAGAAAAAAAGTCCAAACTTCTTCAAGGGTCGCCACCACTCCTATCGTTACTTCTTCTCCTTCTACTTATACTACCCTTCAACTTCTAGATGACCAATCTACAGTTGCTGACGATACGTTCGGTGATTATGAAAGTAGAACGGACGTGTGGGTGTTTGGCGTTGTGTGAAGAGACGTGAAGGATACCTTTAACAAGTTGCGATATAAGATGCGACCCAATAACAAGTGTTGTAGTACTACGGTCCCAGATAACTATACACGAAGGTCCCAAACATCCTCCATACATCCTATAGAAAGAGGGAGGGGAGGAGGAGGAGAGGGAGAGAGAGAGAGGGGGGAGTGAAGGAGGGAAGAAAGAAGAAGAAAGAGAGAGGGAGGAGGAAAGGAGAGAGGGAGAGAAAGACAGAAAAAAGAGATGCAATGAGTGAGGGGCAAAAATAGTGGTAACCAAAAGGTTCCTGAGTTCCTCGAAGAGTAAAGATAAGCTCCATTACTCCCCGAAGAGTAAAGATAAGCTCGTACACTCATTTGTTCCAAGCAAAGTCAATATAAAGTAAGCCCGGGGGAAATCCAGAAATGTAGACGCCCGCGCCAGACTGGGCCGATAAACCCGCCCTGCAAAGGTAGTCCCCTGGACCCCCAAACCTGACGAGCTGGATCGCGGGACTGGATGGTGAACCGCTGTTAGATTATTAAGACCTCGCTGGTGCGGACTCTGGTGCCCACAATATAATCGTTCTGGTCGATGGATTCCGTGCCTACTATTAAGCAAAGTTCCTGTACCTTGCGTGGCCGGGACCGTACACCAATGCATAAAAGGCTATAGAATCCACTCTCTCTTTCTCGGAAATAATAATTCATACCCATTCACTTCAGGTGTTTCACTGCTCACTTCTTGCCGTAAAGTTCTAGCTTGCTTGGATTCAGAATAAATTCTGAATTCAATGTCAGGTACCAGCTGCATAGCATTCTTGTAGCATTGGATAGCATCATAGTACTTGCCACTCTGCTCATACTCTGTGCCTTGATGAAACAATAATTTTGCCTGAAAGGGGAGAAAAATAGTAACCACTTTATAAAATGTAGGGTACCTAGGTATTCAAGGTGAATTTGTCTGGCTGGGGGACGTTAAACAGGGAGTAGACCAGCTTAGTCTCGCTGGGGACTATAAACAGGGAGTATACCAGCCTGAATTTCCCTTGCTAAAGAAATAGCAAGGGTTGAGAGGGAAGGGCATCCACTTGTAAAATTTGTAGCCAAAACCAAATGTCAGCCCAAAGCAATCACCCTAGTTAGGGCTGATTGAGAGGCTGACAAAAAAACACCAACCCCATCTGTACGCGGGAAAAGGTGAAGAAAAAGAAGAAGAGGTATTCAAGGTGAACAATTTTGACTAGAAATTACCTTGGTAACTAACAATTGATGAGTATATCATAATACTTACATAACACAGGTCCTTTTCTTTTGTGAATTAAAAAGGTACTTAAGTAAGAATCCTTTCTTTTTTTTTTCAATAGGTTAAATAGAGAGAACTACAACTGCTAGGATCTTATTGTCCCAAAATCAAAGAGAGAAGGAAGACAGGATAAAAGATAGATCTACAGAGGTCGCAGTGTTAATTGCATACTCTCTTGGGAGAGGAGCAACCAGTCCCATAATAAATAAATAAATAAATAAATAGTTTAGATCTACAATTTATTCTATTAAATTTAATCATTGGTCGTTAGAAAAAGTTACAATCGTAGCTTGAATACAATTTGTTTTATTTAATCATCGACCGTCAGAAAAAGTTACAAGCTACCACACTCAATACCATCATGATTAGGAGACGAAATACTCATTGTGTCTAAACAAATGTCCAATCCATTTATGTCTTCTTTCTTCCAATGTCTTCCAAATCTGTCTACTTACCTACAATATTATGGGAAAATTTTCTGACTCCCCATGAGCTCACGTGACGTGATAGTGTATTTCTACCTTTACTCAAACCAACCTCATTTATTTTCTCCTCAGTAAACTCCACCGTGACCTCCCACTACTGGCTGAACATCGTCAAGTGGCTTCTCAAGCGATCTGCCCGTCGCATCATCCTCGCCTTCGAGTCTGCCCTTAAATCTGACTATGTAGACCGGTCCTTGAACGCTCTTATGGCCAAGTATAGCGATAGTCTACGTGACCTCCCACTACTGGCTGAACATCGTCAAGTGGCTTCTCAAGCGATCTGCCCGTCGCATCATCCTCGCCTTCGAGTCTGCCCTTCAATCTGACTATGTAGACCGGTCCTTGAACGCTCTTATGGCCAAGTATAGCGATAGTCTGTTCATATTTGTACCGCTCAGCAGTCTGAACTCGAAACAGGGGATAAAGCAAGCCCTGCAGAATGTGATTCAGAACAAAATGCACTCCTTGGATGCTGTGTTCACTGTCAAACTGGTAAGGAACAAATTAACAGCCCTTGAACGTTGCACGAAACGAATTTTTCTTCTTCGCTTTTTTTTTATTATTATTATTTTTCTGAGGCGTATACAAATAAATTAGTGTGATCACACTGCCAATTCATTTGTTAACGCCTCACAAAGAAAATACGAGAGCAAATATTTTGTCGGTGGTGGGCATCGGTTCTTGGACCAGCTGCGTGGCAAGGAAGCTTACCACTGAGCTAAATTCGTATAAGCTTAACCCATCTTTTGGGCTGTTTGCCCCCACACCTAAACCTCAGAGTGGGATATTTGTGTATGGAGTTAAGCTGAGGAGAAAATTACCACTGAGCTAACTGTTCCCCTGATTATGAAGATTAATGTTGTCTGCCCAATAGATCTTACCTGGTCGTAGGTAAGTCACTAAAAGTCCCTTGTAGGCTCGAAAAGAAGAACACAAGTAACATGTACTTGTCACAGGCAGGGGGAGGGGTTTTTATTGTTTATTTAGACACGTTTCGCCATTGCTGGCATCATCAGTGTGAAAATTGCACATAAGAAAACACCGGAAAGTATTTTTGGGGGAAAATCCCTTTAGGTTTGTGTCACATTGGACGCGTAGACTTGGAGTAGGACATAGTCGGGTGCAAAACCAAACCTACCATGTCTTGAACTTGAACCACCAACCTCCAGATTCGAAGTCCAACGCGTTAACTACTGCACCACTGTGATGGGTGAACGAAATTACCTACAATCTTTCTTCTTTCCATCCCGTAGTATGCCTCTCATCAGATGGGCGAGAAGAGACACAATACTTCCCATTTAGGTGCTGGGTCAACACGAGAACACCAGAATTGTGTTACCTATTTGATTTCATTGTCGCTGTCTATAAAGCTCATCCTCCTTTTCCAGGTATACCACGCGTTGGCTCCCAAACTGGACGGAGGCATACCTCACTATCGGCAATCCATTCTCATTCACGCCGGTCATACTCTCCTAGGCCAAGCCGCTATTACGTTTGCCCTATCCAGAAATATGCAAGTATACACTACAGTACCAGATGTGAAGAAATATACGCCTCTCCTTAAGCAACACTTCCCTAAGGTAAGTGAGAGTTCCCTTGAGGTAAGTAAGGGTTCCCTAAGGTAAGGTTTCCTAAGGTTCACACGATAATTGACTGCGGTTCAGGACGAGCCAACTAAACATGGAGACCATCTCCTCGGTGCATGGCTGACATAAAAATATACCTTTTCTTTTTTCCGGGTGGACTATAGTGGTAGTGCTGTCACAATTTAATCTTGTAATTGTCATGATAGGTCAAAATTTAATAATAAAGCACAATTATTACTATTACTATATTAAAAAATTAAATGTTTAGGAAACTTTGAAATTTTGTCCTAATGGTTTCCCTCGTTTTCCCTGTCCTCAGCTGAAGAGCTCTCACATCTTCTCACACAGTTCTCCCCATTACGACATAGACGTTCTGTTCGCGACCAAGGGTCTCGGAGTGAACCTGGTGTTCAGCTCCCTATCTGGCGGCCATTTTGAATCAGCCCCACGCTGCATATCCAAGTTTGGAAACATTATCCAGGTGGCTTCGGACGATATGCGAAAGAATACAGCTCTTGGTGAGAAACTGGTTATTTTTTTATTATTATTATTAATCCTAAACAGATAATGTTCGTTCTCGGAACGGCTGGCTTTCTCCTATCCTGTCTTCCTTCTCTCTTCGATTTCGGAATGATAAGACCATAGCAGTTACAGTTCCCTCTATCAAACATCTTTTTCTTCTTCTTCCTCCTCCTCTTCTTCTTCTTATTCTTTTTTCTTCTTCTTCCTCCTCTTCTTCTTCTTCTTCCTCCTCCTCTTTCTTCTTCTTCCTCTTCTTCTTCTTTCTTCTTCCTCTTCTTCTTCTTCTTTCTTCTTCTTCCTCTTCTTCTTCTTTCTTCTTCTTCTTCTTCCTCTTCTTCTGTCTTCTTCTCCTTCTCCTTCTTCGTTTTCTTCCTCTTCTTCTCCTTCTTCCTCTTCTTCTTCTTCTTTTCAGAAGAAAAAAAAACATCGAATCATGAATCGCGATCGTGTAAGCGCGTATAAAATTCCATACCTCGGCTGGGATCGAACCCACGCCCTCCTGATTACCAGGCGAGCGTCTTGACCACTACGCTACCGAGGCAGGTTTCCCTTCGTTTCCCTTTATCCCTTCGAACCAAGAATCCTGATCGTGTAAGCGCGACTTTCGACATTTTTTCCATCTTCTCCTGAGGTTATTCCCAGTGGATATTGTCTTGGAGGTGACATCCACCAAGCTAAAGTCTGCAGAGGATAAAAAATTTAAAACTTAATATCCATAAAGATAATATTTCCCTATGTACAGGGTGGCCCAAAATAAAATAGCAAGTCTATCCCTCCCTATTTTTGTAGTTTTTACTTTCTATTACCCTTACGTATAGGGAACCTATACAAGGTAATGAGAAAGTATTGTTTAATCTTTCTTCTTCTACTTTTGTTGTAGAGGTTTGATAGAGGGACTTACAGGTCCGCAACGGAGGTCTTATCGTCCCGAAATCGAAGAGAGATGGAAGACAGGATAGAAGAAAGCCAGTCGTTCCGAGAACGAACCTTATCCGTTTATAATACGCCCGGGCGGTAATCGAACCCGCGACCCAGCGCATACAAGGTGGATGTGTTACTCTCCAAACTGACTAGTCTGATTTTAACCCCATTATGGGAGGTAACGCATTCTCTCCCGTGGACCTTTTTTTGCCCGAGTTCTCTCCTTTACGAGTTCTCTCCCGCAACGAATTCTCTCCATTTTGTGAAAAGGTTCATTACGAATTCTCTCCCCTTTACCTACTTATACCTACTGGTTTAAAAGAACAAATCATCGTTGTACTCTATCTGAACAAAAATTGGGTCGGGAGAGAACTCGGTGACGTCCCCCCATTATATCACCTGAATACTGTCGACCACTCACGTGCAGACTGTCTGATAGAACTAGGTCTGACAGACCGTCGGTGGAAAGAACTTCAGACCCAGATCTGAGCATGAGTCGCTGACCTAAGTTTGGGGACGTGGTGACTCTGATTTTGAAAACACCCTATCTATTCCCATAACCTTCCCGTCTTCTCTTTTCTTGTGAAAATTGGAAAATATAAAAAAAAGAAAAAATTCTTGACTCTTTCTTTTCTCTATATAAAAAAAAAAAAGTTTCTTTATACCTCTACGTATAGAATAGAATAAGAAAAAACATATAGACATGAGAAAGAAAGGAGGGGGGAGGAGAAGAAGAAGAAGGAGAAGAAGAAGAAGATGAAAAAGAAGGAGGAGAAGAAGAAGAAGGAGGAGAAGAATAAGAAGAAGAGAAGAAGAAGGAGGAGGAGAAGAAGAAGAAGAGAAGGAGAAGGAGGAGAAGAATAAGAAGAAGAGAAGAAGAAGGAGGAGGAGAAGAAGAAGAAGAGAAGGAGAAGGAGGAGAAGAATAAGAAGAAGAGAAGAAGAAGGAGGAGGAGAAGAAGAAGAAGAGAAGGAGAAGGAGGAGAAGAATAAGAAGAAGAGAAGAAGAAGGAGGAGGAGAAGAAGAAGAAGAGAAGGAGAAGGAGGAGAAGAATAAGAAGAAGAGAAGAAGAAGGAGGAGGAGAAGAAGAAGAAGAGAAGGAGAAGGAGGAGAAGAATAAGAAGAAGAGAAGAAGAAGGAGAAGGAGGAGAAGAAGAAGAAGAGAAGAAGAAGGAGAAGGAGGAGGAGAAGAAGAAGAAGATGAAGAAGAAGAAGGAGAAGAAGAAGAAGAAGAAGAAGGAGAAGAAGAAGAAG